>NW_026647917.1:140000-155666 GCF_950295315.1 Erinaceus europaeus
GTGCGTGTGTGTGTGAGTATGCGTGTGTGAGTGTGTGAGTGAGCATGTGTATGAGTGTGTATGTGTGACTGTGTGTGTGTGAGTGTGCATGTGTGTGAATGTGCATGTGTTTGAGTGTGCTTGTGTGTGCATATTTGAGTGTACATGTGTGCATGCGTAAGAGTGTGCGTGTTTGAGTGTATGTGGGTGTGTGTGTTGTGTGAGTCTGTGTGATGTGTGTGATGTGTTGTGTGTGTGAGTGTGTGTTGTGTGTGTGTGTTGTGTGTGTGAGTGTGTTAGTATGTGAGTGTGTGTGTTGTGTGTGAGTGTGTTTGTGTTGTGTGTGAGTGTGTTAGTGTGTGAGTGTGTTGTGTGTGTGAGTGTGTTAGTGTGTGAGTGTGTTGTGTGTGTGAGTGTGTGTGTTGTGTGAGAGTGTGTGTGATGTATTGTGTTGTGTTTGTGTGAGTGTGTGTGTGAGTGTGTGAGTGTGTTAGTGTGTGAGTGTGTGTTGTGTGTGTGAGTGTGTTAGTGTGTATTGTGTGTGTGAGTGTGTTAGTGTGTGAGTGTGTGTGAGTGTGTTAGTGTGTGTGTGTGAGTGTGTTAGTGTGTGAGTTTGTTGTGTGTGTATGTAAGTGTGTGTTGTGTGAGAGTGTGTGTGATGTATTGTGTTGTGTGTGTTGTGTTTGTGCGAGTGTGTGTGTGTGTGTGTGTGTGTGTGTGTGTGTGTGTGTGGTGTGGCTCCTTTGACCCGAGCAGGCATCTCTCTCCACAGAGCCGGCCTGGGACTCTCGTTTAAGTATGATTTACAGCATGGTATTAACCCTTCATTGACCTAGAAATGCCCTAATATTAAAAGCGTTTGACACACAGAAAATCAAGAACCCTTTTATTGGAAGTGCTTTTGTCTGCACCATAAGCTTCCTGGATGTGGCCGCCCAGCCCCTCCATCAATTTCCCTGCGATATTGAGCAGTGTATTGAGAAACTAATGGACAGAATCCTTTGTCATTTCTGTCCCAGTGACCAGCAAATAGCTCAGAGATGTCTCTGGCTCCAGACCGCTCCCGGCGGTTCTAAATGACACCGGCGAGAGACGGGAGAAGACGTGTGGGTGCCTGTGGTCCCCAGGCCCGGGGGGCCTCTTCCCCCCAAAGCCCCCTCACCTGTGACTTTTTCTCCTACCTGTCAGGTGTGCAGAGGCAGGTCTCTGAGCCCAGCTGGGAACATCATCAGTAGCAGGCCTAGAAGCCTTTCTCCTTTAAGCTCTGAGTGTTTATACATAAGCACACATTTCAGGAACTTCTGCAAGAGCGAGCGTGTGGAGAGAAGGGGCTCTGCCCCACTGCTGGGGGGACGCAGACGGGAGCAGCCCCTCGGAGGCTGAGTGGACAGAACTCAAACAAATAAGCACGGAGCCACCTCATGGCCCAGCAGCACCACTCTCGGCACTTAGCCAGTGGACGCTCAGACTCTCACTAGAAGGGACACTGCCCCCCATGTCCACAGCCGCTCTGTCCACAGCAGCCCGAGAGGGGACGCAGCCCAGACGCCACCCACAGATGACGGGATGGAGGAGTCACGGGATCCAGACTCCGTGGAATACTACTCTGCCGGCAAAACAGATGAGAGTGTGTCCTTGGGGACAAGACGATGGAACTGGAGGTGATGCTGCTTAGGGACATAAGTAAAGATGAAAGACGGCTGCCAGACGGTTTCACTCGTGGAATCTAGAGACATGAGACACAGGAACTTGCCCCCCCCTGCAAAAAATACATAAAATCCAAATAAAACAGAAGCCAGCCGCCAAGCTGCAGATGCCGCCATGACGACACCCTGACCTCCCTGGGCAGACACCCTCACGCGTGTGACCTGGAGCCTCCCCGCCCCAGAGCCCTGCCCCACGAGGGACAGACAGACACAGGCTGGGGGTGTGGAGCCACCTGCCAACACCCACGTCCAGCGGAGAAGCCATGACAGAAGCCAGAACTCCCACCTCCTGCTCCCCATAGAGAATTTGGGTCCCTGCTCCCAGAGGGATAAAGCACAGGGGAGCTTCCAGTGGAGGGGACAGGACACAGAGCTCTGGGGGTGGGAGCTGTGTGGGGTTGGACCCCTGTGATCTTACAGCCTTGTTAATCATTATTAAATCACTAATGAAAAAGTTTTCTTAAATGGAGATGTTTTTATACACCGAGACTCCCCCAAACAGAGAGGGTGCCCCCAGAGGCCTTCCCTAGCCAGAGGAGCTTCCCAGAGGGCAGGGCCCCCAGCCCCGTGGTCTCTCCACTCTGTGGGGTGCAGACAGAACCCCGGGGAGGTGTCTTGGGAGGCAGAAGGGGACTGTCACCTCAGGCAGTGCCCATCACTCCCTGTGCAGTGACAGCAGGCTAATGAGGACCCCACGAGGGCTCACCCCTCACCTCCGGGGTCAGGAGTCAGTGTCCAGACCCCTGATTAGCTCAGCACGGGGCTCAGAGTCGTAACCCACTGTCCACCAGGGCAGCCTTTCCATCCAGCCCTCCTGCTCCCGCCTGCGAGTGGCCTGTGGTCAGGACTTCCATGGGGACAGCCTGCGAGGGCAGGAGCCTGCTGGCCCTGTTGTCTCTCGCCAACCTGCACAGAGACTCCGGCTCGCTGCTGATGGTCACACCAACGGAACTTACTACACCTGTGACTGTGCTCCACGGGCTCTTCTGTGACGGAGAGAGGGAGGGAGGGAGGGAGAGAGGGAGGGAAGAGAGAGGGAGAGAGAGAGAGAGAGAGCAAAGAGAATCAGAGAACTAGGGACAGTGACACAGAGAGAGGAGGGGGAGAGAGAGGGAGAAAAAGAGGAAGAGAGAGAATCAGAACTAAGAGGACATAAAGGTAGAGAGAGAGAGAGCGGGAGGGAAGGAGGGGGAAAAACATCAGAGAGAGAGGGAGACAGAAAGGGAGAGTAAGACAGAGAGAGAGAGTGAGGGAGACAGAAAGGGAGAGTAAGACAGAGAGAGAGAGTGAGGGAGACAGAAAGGGAGAGTAAGACAGAGAGAGAGAGTGAGGGAGACAGAAAGGGAGAGTAAGACAGAGAGAGAGAGTGAGGGAGACAGAAAGGGAGAGTAAGACAGAGAGAGAGAGTGAGGGAGACAGAAAGGGAGAGTAAGACAGAGAGAGAGAGTGAGGGAGACAGAAAGGGAGAGTAAGACAGAGAGAGAGAGTGAGGGAGACAGAAAGGGAGAGTAAGACAGAGAGAGAGAGTGAGGGAGACAGAAAGGGAGAGTAAGACAGAGAGAGAGAGTGAGGGAGACAGAAAGGGAGAGTAAGACAGAGAGAGAGAGAGAGTGAGGGAGACAGAAAGGGAGAGTAAGACAGAGAGAGAGAGTGAGGGAGACAGAAAGGGAGAGTAAGACAGAGAGAGAGAGAGAGTGAGGGAGACAGAAAGGGAGAGTAAGACAGAGAGAGAGAGAGAGTGAGGGAGACAGAAAGGGAGAGTAAGACAGAGAGAGAGAGAGTGAGGGAGACAGAAAGGGAGAGTAAGACAGAGAGAGAGAGTGAGGGAGACAGAAAGGGAGAGTAAGACAGAGAGAGAGTGAGGGAGACAGAAAGGGAGAGTAAGACAGAGAGAGAGAGAGGAGACAGAAAGGGAGAGTAAGACAGAGAGAGAGTGAGGGAGACAGAAAGGGAGAGTAAGACAGAGAGAGAGAGAGGGAGACAGAAAGGGAGAGTAAGACAGAGAGAGAGAGTGAGGGAGACAGAAAGGGAGAGTAAGACAGAGAGAGAGAGAGTGAGGGAGACAGAAAGGGAGAGTAAGACACAGAGAGTGAGGGAGACAGAAAGGGAGAGTAAGACAGAGAGAGAGAGACAGAAAGGGAGAGTAAGACAGAGAGAGAGAGTGAGGGAGACAGAAAGGGAGAGTAAGACAGAGAGAGAGAGTGAGGGAGACAGAAAGGGAGAGTAAGACAGAGAGAGAGAGAGAGGGAGACAGAAAGGGACAGTAAGACAGAGAGAGAGAGAGAGTGAGGGAGACAGAAAGGGAGAGTAAGACAGAGAGAGAGAGAGAGGGAGACAGAAAGGGACAGTAAGACAGAGAGAGAGAGTGAGGGAGACAGAAAGGGAGAGTAAGACAGAGAGAGAGAGAGTGAGGGAGACAGAAAGGGAGAGTAAGACAGAGAGAGAGAGTGAGGGAGACAGAAAGGGAGAGTAAGACAGAGAGAGAGAGAGAGGGAGACAGAAAGGGAGAGTAAGACAGAGAGAGAGAGAGGGAGACAGAAAGGGAGAGTAAGACACAGAGAGAGAGAGGGAGACAGAAAGGGAGAGTAAGACAGAGAGAGAGAGAGAGAGTGAGGGAGACAGAAAGGGAGAGTAAGACAGAGAGAGAGAGTGAGGGAGACAGAAAGGGAGAGTAAGACAGAGAGAGAGAGAGTGAGGGAGACAGAAAGGGAGAGTAAGACAGAGAGAGAGAGAGAGGGAGACAGAAAGGGAGAGTAAGACAAAGAGAGAGAGAGGAGAGAGGAACATAAAGGAAGAAAAACAGAATGAGGGGGACAAAGAGTAACAGAGAGAGAGAGAGAATGAGGGAGACAGAAAGGGAGAGTAAGACAGAGAGAGAAGGGAAGGGAGAGAGAGATTGAGGGAGACAGAAAGAAAAGGAGAGAAGACGGGTAAACAGAAAGGAAAGGAGAGAGAAGAAGAGGGGAAGAGAGGGAAAGGAACAGAAAGAGGATGGAAGGAAAAGAAAGATAGGTCAGAGAAGGACAGATTAAAATTTTTAAAAATTTCCTAATTCTGGCATTCTGTTCAAAAATGAATGTTTCTGAGAACAGCTGCCCTGGCCCCCGTCCATTTCCAGCCCGACTCCCGGTCTCCCTGTTACTGTACCCAGCGCCGCCATCATTTATAAAGCCCGCGTCCTTCACCAAGCTCTGGTAATATTGAAGGGATCTCTATTCTGAGAATTTGAAAACATGTCAGCCCATCTAAATTACGTATTGATCAGGTCTAATTGCATGCCACCTATCAGTCCCGGCTTTGAAAATTCATAAAAGAGAAATAATGTTCTCTTTGGATGGCTACTCCTCGGGCATCTGAATGCTCCCCATCACTCAGCCGGGCCCAGCACGGACCATCGGGCCTGACACCGAGCCCACGGACAGGAAGAGCGAGGGCAGCAGGACGGCGGCTCCCCCGCCCGCCGTCAGAGGGGAGCCCAGCGCACACCAAATACACACACATGGGTTTTCTCTTCGGGAAATGAGTGAAGTGGGCTGGGAAAAGTCAACATGCGTTTCTCAGGCCCTTCCCGCAGCCCCCGACTCATGGTTGCCGGACCGGAGCTTGGACGCTTCATCTTTGGGGGGTGGGGGCAGGTGCTTATTCCCAGGAGTGGTTCACGGCTCCCCTGAATATGCAGTCATCCCAGAGAGGAGCAAAGAGACGCGATTAGCAGCTCAGCCTGTGTGGGCGCAGGAAGGATGTCAGTGTCGTCTCCATGGACGCTGTGGGCTTCCGTGACCGCCGGCTCTGGGTGTCTATTGTCCGAGGACGACGCACACCCCCCTCAAGGTCACACTTCTGGGAGGGGAGCCGTCCTCTGTCTCCCGCATGTCCCTTCCACCTCGAAATTACGTCTGTGGGTATCGGGGGTTTTGAGAAATGGCGCTTACGTATGTGTCTCTTTACAGATTATCAATACAAAGTAAAAGGAGCCCGTTAAAATCACGGGGCTTACTTGGAGAAGAGTTTCAGAGCCACATTTTATTTAGACACTTGGAGGTAATAAATATCCGTGAGCATAATTAACTGTCTTTACCCAGGATGGCCCTGGAAGTGGTGTTTTAGGACCAGGCTTGCCGTCCACTTCCCAGGAGAATTATCTGGGACTGGGAGATGGGCTGGGGGACTCGTCCTGTCATGGGGGACCGGTCAGGGGACTGACACTGAGCAGGTGCCTGGCTCCGTTCTCTGTAGCTCGGACATGGCGTCCGCCTGTGGAGGCTGAGGGGGACCCTCCTACTCAGTGACTTCATTGTTTAGCCGGCTGAAATGACCAAGCAGGGACTCAGAAAGTATCAGGTTGGGGCTGGAGGTGCCCCTAAATCTTAGGACTGGATCCCATTGAGCCTGCCTTCAAGTCAGAATCTGGCTCCTGGACACAGCTGCTGCTTCTCCCTCTGGCCAAGGGCCAGCATGGCCCCTCCGCCTGTCCTCCCATCCTGGGCTGATTGACGGGGGGGGGGGGTGCTGGGTTTCCCCATTTTCCAAGGAGAAAGTGAGGGAGGAGGCCAGCGAGTCCTGGCCGTCTGGTCCACGTCCTGTGTGGAGGGTGGAGTCTCCGCTTTTCCTGCTTGCAGAGACCAGTGCCCTTGAGGAAGGACAGAGGATTCTGCTGAGGTGCCAGGACTCTAGAACGGGGCCGGGCGGTGACACACTCAGTAAAGCTCATGTAGTGGACACACTCAAGGACCCAGGTTGGAGTCCCCGGTCCCCACCTGCAGGGGGGAAGCTTCACAAGCAGGTGTCTTCTGTCTCTCGCCCTCTCTGTCTCCCCCTCCACTCTCAGTTTCTCTGTCCTGTCAAAGAAAAAGAAAAACTTCCCCAGGGGCCCAGGTTGGGGCGCACCTGGTTGAGCACACATGTTGGTCTTTATGCTTAGTACTATGTGCGCTTAACCAGGTGCACCCCCACCAGACCCACGATTTCTCTCTGTCTCTAAGCAACGGAAGTAAGAACTACGGGGAGGGAAGGGGAGGCGGGAAGCTCACGTGGGCGTGGACGTGTGCGGCAGCACCGCGGGCCTCGGTGCCTGGCTGAGGGGAGCCCCGGTGTGGCGTCTCTTCCACTCGTCCCACCTCCCCTGTCTCTACCAATCCATCCACCCATCAGTTACTTAATAACGAGGAAGGACTCAAAATGTGAAAGCTCACGGTCAGCCAGGGCAATCGGGTGGACTCTCGGGGCATCTCACTGCGTGTGAATGATGGTGACGTACACACGACCAGAGCCTCACGGCCCTGAGTGTCTCCAGACAGAGACGTGCAGAAGCATTGTGCTGCGCGCAGACTTGGTGACCTGCGGCACCAGGGATGCCACACAGCTGGGGACGCACCAGGAAACCACCATGGGGCTGGGCAGGGCCACACAGCTTGAGCGCACCTGTCCCCATGTGCAAGGGACCCAGGTTCGAGCCCCCAGTCCCCATCTGCAGGGGGAAGCGTCACAAGCAGTGAAGCAGGGCTGTGGGTGTCTCTCTCCCTCTCTACCTCCCCCTCAGTCTTAATGAATAAAGAAAGGGGGAAATGGCTGCCAGAAGCACTGGACTTGTTAAGTAGGCACTGAGGCCCAGCGATAACCCCAGAAGCAATAAAAATAAATAAATATAAAAATCTTTAAGAAAATAGGAAAAACTGGCAGTGGGGAGCAGTAGGTCTTCAGTGCTGGTACCAACTCTCCGTGACAACCTGGGTGGCAGTGGAAACAGACTATATATAGTTTGGAGGCTGTTGTTACATAAGTGGTGGTGGAGGTGATCGTGAGCTGATGGAGGTGATCATGAGGCGGTGGAGGTGATCACGAGGTGGTGGAGGTGATCAAGAGGTGATCGTGAGCTGATGGAGGTAATCATAAGGTGATGGAGGTGATCATGAGGCGGTGGAGGTGATCACTAGGTGGTGGAGGTGATCATGAGGTGGTGGAGGTGATCATGAGGTGGTGGAGGTGATCACAAGATGGTGGAGGTGATCATGAGGTGATGGAGGTGATCATGAGATTATGGAGGTGATCATGAGGTGGTGGAGGTGATCATGAGGTGGTGGAGGTGATCACAAGGTGGTGGAGGTGATCATGAGGTGGTGGAGGTGATCACTAGCTGGTGGAGATGATCATGAGGTGGTGGAGGTGATCACTAGGTGGTGGAGGTGATCACTAAGTGGTGGAGGTGATCATGAGGTGGTGGAGGTGATCACTAGGTGGTGGAGGTGATCATGAGGTGATGTAGGTGATCATGAGGTGGTGGAGGTGATCACGAGGTGATGGAGGTGATCATGAGGTGGTGGAGGTGATCACGAGGTGATGGAGGTGATCACAAGGTGATGGAGGTGATCATGAGGTGATGGAGGTGATCATGAAGTTATGGAGGTGATCATGAGGTGGTGGAGGTGATCATGAGGCGGTAGGGGTGATCACGAGGTGGTGGAGGTGATCATGAGGTGATGGAGGTGATCATGAGGTGGTGGAGGTGATCACAAGGTGGTGGAGGTGATCACGAGGTGGTGGAGGTGATCATGAGGTGGTGGAGGTGATCACGAGGTGGTGGAGGTGATCATGAGGTGGTGGAGGTGATCACTAGGTGGTGGAGGTGATCATGAGGTGATGGAGGTGATCATGAGTTGGTGATGGGGGTGATCATGGAGATAATCATGAAGGTGTAAATAGTAATGAAGGAGGTGATGGTTGTGATTGTTGTTATGTTGCTGAAGATGATGGTTTTTATATGGATAAGAGAGTGGTTTTTCTGATGTGATGGTGGTGATGGTGATGGTGGTGATGGTGGTGGTGGTGGTGATGATGATAATGGTGATGGTGGTGGTGGTGGTGATGATGATAATGGTGATGTTGGTGGTAATGATGATGTTGGTGGTGATGTTGGTGATGGTGATGGTGGTGATGGTGGTGGTGGTGATGGTGGTGGTGATGTTGGTGATGGTGGTGGTGGTGATGTTGGTGATGGTGGTGGTGGTGATGGTGGTGATGGTGGTGGTGGTGGTGGTAGTGATGGTGGTGATGGTGGTGATGATAATGGTGATGGTGGTGGTGGTGATAATGGTGATGGTGGTGGTGATGTTGGTAATGTGGTGGTGGATGGTGGTGGTGGTGATGGTGGTGATGATAATGGTGATGGTGGTGGTGGTGGTGTTGGTGATGATAATGGTGATGGTGGTGGTGGTGGTGGTGATAACGGTGATGGTGGTGATTGTGTAGTTAGCAGGAGCTGTTTGTGCTGGTCATGGTGATGATGAGGATGTGATAAAGGTGATGGCGGTAGCCATGTGATGATGACGGGGTCAGGTGTGGTGGGGAGTGCTGACGTGCGAGCACCACGTGTGGGTGTGCAGCACACCTGGGAATCTTACCACTCGTGAAAAGCTCAGCGACATCACTGACAGAGCATGAGGACGATTCTCACAAGCCATGGCCTAGGCTGGTCCACGCTGAGGGCACTCAGTGTGTCTCTCCTCAGAGGATGCCGCACAGCCTCTGGACCTCTGGGCGTGCAGAAATGATAGGCTTCCTGTTCTCTGAAACTCCATCAGCAATTAAGTGTCTCTGGCAAAATATCAGAATGGGGACATGTCTGATGAGGGAGATTGATTCCCATCCGGGCGCCTCCCAGACGCTGTCAGCCCGGGGTGTTTATAAGATGCTTTCTCCTTTGTTACTTCAGCTGTCAGTCAAAATTAAGCTTTCTGTGAGAGGCAGCCCGTCCTTACCAAGCAAGACTGCGAGGCCAAGCCAGGGGGACAGTGGCCAGTTCAGTGTGGAGACACACAGCTGAGCCTCTTTCCCGTGTTTTCTTTCATTCTGAAATACCAAAACAAAAGCTTTGTTCTCTTTGCTGCATGGGCCTGCGGTGAGCCGTGTCTTAAAATACACCACTTCTGGTCAGTATCTCCACTCACCTTACACACAGTCTACGTGTCGCCGGCTGGCTTGTGTGTGAATAGGCAGTGACCTTTGCAAGACAGCCCACTGATTAGCTTCAATCAGCAGGCGAAAGAAAGAAAAAAAGAAAGAAAGGAAAAAAGGAAGGAAACAGGTAGATGGCAGGCGCAGAGAACTGCCTGCTCTCTGTGAGTTGGGGGTGGGGCAGTTGCAGTGAGAGCGGGGGCTGCACAGCGTCTCAGGGCCCCTGTAGTGGGCGCAGCTCAGACAAGGCTGAGGCGCTGACATCTTCACCAGGACCAGCAAACTGGGGCTGAGGACATCACACTGCCCTGCACCTGCCATGGGGTTTCCTTCTTATCCACAGAATTTTCAAACCGGGATCAATGCTTATTAGAAACACTAAGTTCTAATGGGCTTATTAAAATGGTCCTGGTGCTGGGGACACAGCGTAATGGTTTTGCAAAAGACTCTCGTGCCCGAGGCTCTGAGGTCCCAGCTTCGATCCCCAGCACCACCATCCTTCAGAACTGAGCAGTGTGCTTCTCTTTTTCTCTCTACAAAAAAAAAATTGAATGAAGAAGATTTATTTTTTTAAATGGCCTCATTGGACCTGGTGGTGGCTCACCCAGTTACCATGCTCAAGGACCCTGTTCACGCCCCGGATCTCCACCTGCAAGGGAAAGCTTCCCAGTTGGTGACGGAGGCCTGTGGGCATCCTCGCTCTCTCTGTTTTGGTTTCTGCCTGTTTGTTTGTCTGCCTCCAGGACTATCCCTGGGGCTCAGTGCCAGCACTACAAATCCACTGCTCCTGGTGATCATTTTTCCATTTTATTGAATAGGACAGAAAGAAATTGAGAGGAGGGGAGATAGAGAGGGAGAGAGGAAGAGAGAGAAATGCAGACCTGCTTCACCACCTGTGAAGTGCCCCCCCTGCAGGTGGGGAGCCGGGGCTCAAACCCAGATCCTGGTGTGGGTCTTTGCACTTCATGACATGTGCCTAGCCAGGTGTGCTATCACCTGGTCTGCCTCTCCCTCTCCCTCTGTTACCACTTTGTCTCTCCATTTCTCTACCCAATAAAGAAATATTACCGCACACACACACACACACACACACACACACACACACACTTGAGAATTTGCAAACTAACTCAGAAGCTTGCAGGGGCCTGGCATGGAGCAGCCTCCTAGTTTCCCGAGACAACTAGCACTCTAAGGAAAGAACACGCCTGTCTCCTCACACTGCAGCTGAGACACCTGAAGAAACCGGAGGAGAGGTGGGCACGTGTGCGTGTGGCCAGTGAAAGGAAAGAGGGAGTTGCAGGGAGCAGTCGCAGGTCAGAAGGTGTCTGGCATGCTGGTGAGGGCGCCATCTTGACAGGCAGGCAGTGGACACGGAGACCTGGCAGAGCCCAGGTTCTCTGGGCTCTTAGTCCCTGACCCCAGGGAGACAGCAAGAGGACAGACCCTCGGAGTTTCATCAGGTCTCTTATCACAAACTCTAGAACGAGGAGAGAGTAGGACAGCACATTCAAAACTCTGAAAGCTAAGAACTCCCAGCCATAAACACTTGATCCTGAAAAAAAGATCATCTTTCGAACGTGAGGGAGAAACAAAAGTTTTCTCAAGCCCAGAGAGACTGCAGGAGTTTGTCACCGCCAGCCCAGACTTTGGTAAAATGATTGGAAGAAATCCTAAAAGAGAGGGCTGGGTGATGGCACACCACAGTGTGCAAGGACCCAGGTTCAAGTCCCAGCTCCCCACCTGCACGGAGGAAGCTTCACAAGTAGTGAAGCAGTGTAACAGGTGTCTCTCTGTCTCTCTCTTTCTATGATCTTTTTTAATTTTTTAAAATTATTCTCTCAGGCAGAAGTTGAAAAACAAGATCAGAAAAGAAAACACAAGTAGAACCTGAAATGGAATTGGCGTAATGCACCCAAGTAAAAGACTCTGGGGTGGGGGGTGGGGAGAATACAGGTCCATGAAGGATGATAAATGACATAGTGGGGGTTGTATTGTTAAATGGGAAACTGGGGAATGTTATGCATGTACAAACTGTTGTATTTACTGTTGAATGTAAAACATTAATTCCTCAATAAAGAAATAAAATAAAAAAATTTTTTTTAAATATTCTATCCGGGGATTAATTATTTATAGTCAATAGTAAATACAGTGCTGGTCCATGTGTAGAATGTCTCAGTTTTCTGCAAAACACTCTCACCAGCCCCCAGGTCCTCCCATCAGCACCAGGGCCTAAAGGTCCCCCATGCAATACAACACGTTTTGTCATTTTTTTAAAAAAAAATTATTTATAAAATGGAAACACTGACAAGACCATAGGATAAGAGGGGTACAACTCCACCCAGTTCCCACACCAGAACTCCGTATCCCATCCCCTGCCCTGATAGCTTTCCTGTTCTTTAACCGTCTGGGAGTATCTTTATCTATTGAACAGAGACAGCCAGAAATCAAGAGGAAAGGAGAAGATAGAGAGAGAGACAGAGAGACACACCCACAGCCCTGCTTCACCACTTGCAAAACTTTCCCCCTGCAGGTGGGGACTGGGGACTTGAACCCTGTGCTTGTGCATTGTAACATGTGCACTCAACCAGATGTGCCATCACACAGCCCCTCTCCCTCCCTCTCTTTCTCCCCCATCCCTCTCAATTTCTGTCTCTACCCAATAAATACTTAATTAATTTTAGGGTGGGGGTAGACAGCATAATGTTTATGTAAAGAGATGTATGCTTGAGGCTCCAGTGTCCCAGGTTCAATTCCCCTGAACCACCACAACCCAGAGCTGAGCAGAGCTCTGGTAAAAACAAAAAATAACAATAATAATAATAGTAAATAAAATAAAGATAAAATCAAAAAAGAAGCCCCAAAAGAAAAATGAAGTTACATCGCCACTTACCACCAGGCACCAAACTCAACTCACTGTGGATTTTCCAGGTACTAACTCTGAAATCATAAACTAGTACAAGAAAGCACCAGGGGAACACCTCCGGACCTTAGCACCAAAGATCTGTTTGAGACTCAGCCCCGTGGATTAGTGAATCTAAAACATGACACCAAAAAGTCCCCACACAACCAGAGAAGAGTCCGCAAGGGGCGAAAACATCCCAGCAACTCGCACTGATATTCACATGTCAGACATCTGGCAGGAGATGAGCACAAGTCCCCATGAGTGGCTCACACACCTCAGCAAGACGAACCAGGTAAAGTGTGCAGACGGCGTGAGCAGCGTGTTGTAGAGAAGACACACAGCTGGCCCACAGATACGGAAGACACTCCACTCGCTTACTGGAGGACTGCGAACGGAACCAGAACCAGATGCCGCCCAGCGTGCTCGCAGACTGCGCACATCAGGAAAACAGGGAGGCTGAGGAGACAGCGAGCCCTGGCAGAGTCCGGCAGGAACTCCAGAAACCCCGTGGAGCCCGCAGAGGGCCCTTAAGCAGATTCAGATGGGGACGCACGTGTGAGGGCTCACAGGCACAGGACCGCAGGTCACGGATTCAGAGGGACACACACCTGCACGTGAATAGCCGCCCGTTCACGATAGCCAGCGACTAAAATCAGCTCCCTAGAACCCTGCTCTGCGATCAGAAAGTGCTATTCATTGCTGTGGGTGTCTCTCTTTCTCTTTCCCTCTTCCCTCTCAATTTCTCTCTGTCTCTATCCAAAAAATAAAGAGATTTAGAAAATAAAGTGTGAGGCTGCATTAAAAAATAAGGTGACTGTGGTCTGGGAGGTGGCACAGTGGATAAAGCAGTGGATTCTCAACCATGAGGTCCTGAGTTCGATCCCTGGCAGCACATGTGCCAGAGTGATGTCTGGTTCTCTCTCTCCTCCTCCTATCTCTCTCACGAATACACAAATAAACTCTTAAAAAACTAAGATGACACTGTGTCCTTTGGCTAAAGGCAGTGGAGGTGATAGTGTTAGTAAGGAGAAGAAAGACAGCTCAGGTGTCTCTGCTCACCTGTGGAGCGCACAGAAGAGACACAGAAGACACCTGCCCTGCTCTGGCGAGCAGCCTGTCTCTAGGACCTGTGAGAAGCATGGAGACTATTAGGGGCATGGCGTGGGTGCACGGGTGGAAGGTCCCTGAACTGGGGTGGTGGGTGCCGTGTGGAGCTGCCCCTGTAGCCCAATACAAACGCTCAAGGTGAAATGGCTCAGGTCAGCGCGTCCAAGTGAGGACCCAGGGACGGATCTGAACTGTGCCGGCCTTCTCTGCCCTCACTTCTCGGTGTTTCTCCTTCTCCTTGAATCTCGGGAGGTGGGGCCGAGCGGCATGGAGGATCTCAATCGGGCAGATAAATCAATAACAAATCCCATATTGCTTTGTACCTGAGTAGAGTCTGCAGTCGCTAATGTGATTTGGGGGAACCAAATTAAAGTGAGCCCGCCATCAATCATCCCAGCCTTCTCTGATGAGCTCTGCAGAGACCTTGCTTCCATCCCCTGTAAACATTTCTCTTTCTGAGTGGCTCTGCCCCTCCCTCCTGGACTAAGCACGGAGCCCCCAGACCTGTCAGAGCACCTTTTAACACTGCCCCTATTCTGAAAAGCTAAAACGTTTGATCTCGGGTCACTGACAGAGTCGCACAGAAGGGACAGCGCTCTAGCCAGTGTGGCCAGCCACTTCCTGTGAGGGGACACAGAAGCTTGGCAGCAGTCACTCTCAACGTTCCGAGCTGTTTCTCTCCTCTCTCCCAGCCCCTGAGAACGGGACCTTGACTTGGCCGGCAGTGGAGTTACAGCGAGGACATAGGGGGACCATGACCCATGATCCCGGGTCCTGGGGCCGAGCGGTGATGGCCCTGGTTAAGTGCACACATTACAATACACAAGGATCCAGGTTCAAGCCCTCAGTCCCCACCTGCCTGCGGGGGGAAGCTTTGCGAGTGGTGAAGCAGGGCTGCAGGTGTCTCTCTCCCTCTCTATCTCCCCTCCCCTCTCAGGTTCTTTCTGTCTCTGTCCAATAAAATAAAGGGGAAATGGCCACCAGGAGCTGTGGGTTTGTAGTGCTGGCACTGAGCCCCAGTGATAACCCTGGGAGAGAAAAAAAAGAAAGAAAATAAAAAAGGGAAGAAGGAAGGAAGTGCGGGAGGGAGGGAGGGAGGGAGGGAGAAAGGAAAGAAGGAAGAAAGAGAGAGTGGAGGAGAAAGGGAAGGGGAAGAATAAGAAGAGAAAAAGGAGGAGGAGGAGGAGGAGAAGGAGGAGGAGGAGAAGAAGGAGGAGGAGGAGAAGGAGGAGGAGGAGAAGGAGGAGGAGAAGGAGGAGAAGGAGGAGGAGGAGAAGGAGGAGGAGAAGGAGGAGGAGGAGGAGGAGAAGGAGGAGGAGGAGGAGAAGGAGGAGGAGGAGAAGGAGGAGGAGAAGGAGGAGGAGGAGAAGGAGGAGGAGAAGGAGGAGGAGGAGAAGGAGGAGGAGGAGAAGGAGGAGGAGGAGAAGGAGGAGGAGGAGGAGAAGGAGGAGGAGGAGAAGGAGGAGGAGGAGGAGAAGGAGGAGGAGGAGGAGAAGGAGGAGGAGGAGAAGGAGGAGGAGGAGGAGGAGAAGGAGGAGGAGGAGAAGGAGGAGGAGAAGGAGGAGGAGGAGGAGAAGGAGGAGAAGGAGGAGGAGGAGAAGGAGGAGGAGAAGGAGGAGGAGGAGGAGAAGGAGGAGGAGAGAGAAGGAGGAGGAGGAGAAGGAGGAGGAGAAGGAGGAGGAGGAGGAGAAGGAGGAGGAGGAGAAGGAGGAGGAGGAGAAGGAGGAGGAGGAGAAGGAGGAGGAGGAGAAGGAGGAGGAGGAGAAGGAGGAAGAGGAGGAGGAGGAGGAGAAGGAGGAGGAGGAGAAGGAGGAGGAGAAGGAGGAGGAGGAGAAGGAGGAGGAGGAGAAGGAGGAGGAGAAGGAGGAGGAGGAGGAGAAGAAGGAGTAGGAGGAGGAGGAGAAGGAGGAGGAGGAGAAGGAGGAGGAGGAGAAGGAGGAGGAGGAGAAGGAGGAGGAGGAGAAGGAGAAGGAGGAGAAGGAGGAGGAGGAGGAGAAGGAGGAGGAGAAGGAGGAGGAGGAG
>NW_026647918.1:0-19614 GCF_950295315.1 Erinaceus europaeus
AAAGAGGCGGCTGGAGAAAGGGCAGAGGGCAGGGTGAGACCCTCAGGCAGAACACAGGTCCGCCAGCGACGAGGGCGCGGCCTTCTCTCAAGGTCTGTTTCCTGAGGGTGATGACACCAGGCGCCTCCAGGCCCGCTGGGATGTCCATAAGCTGACTTCTCTACAGTCGTTAGCGAGCTGAGAGAGCCTATCACATCTCTCTCTACTCTAATTGAATTTGAACCCCAAGTTAATTCTATCAATTAAATTCCTAAATTATCCGTACGACCCCCCATCACAGCTAACTCTAAAACAAACTGGTCGTGTTGCTCAAGGAATTAATTGAATTTGCTGTAGCTTGCAAATATCTGTTGACCAGAGCACACCACTGCAGACTTCTCTTGTTAAAATATCCCCAGCCTGGGGCCGGGTGGTGCCGCACCTGGTCGCACCCATGTCACAGTGCGCGGGGACCTGGGTTCGAGCCCCTGGTCCCCACCTACAGGGGGAAGCTTCATGCGTCGTGAGGCAGGGCAGCCTATCTGTCTCTCTCCCTCTCTGTCTCCTCTTCCCGAAATAAAGGTAATACAAGTAAACAAATAAATGGCATGTCCCAATGCTGGTGACTCACAGGTAGTAAGGGTGCCGGCAGGAGCCATTGTGGTACACAGTGACCGTCCCCTGAGAGTCAAGCCGGCGTCCGACAGGTGTACCCGCTGCTGTTTTGTCTTTTGCTGCCTCCTACAGGTGACGGACACCCAGATTCCACGTGACCCCCTAACCGAGCCCTGTGGGGGGCTGGACCAGAGCCGGGGGTCGGGGGTCCAGCGGCCTGGTGCTTCACACACTGGGTCCAGGTGTGCAGAGCCAGGCAGACGCCCTGGTCCTCAGACCCCACTGGCCTGTCCAGACCCCCCTCTGCAAGGTCAGACGCCCTGGTCCTCAGACCCCACTGGCCTGTCCAGACCCCCCTCTGCAAGGCAGACTCGGGCAAGGCGGCCTCCAGGACGCCACTCAGAAACCGCCACACAATTCAAACTTGGCGGCGAGGCCACGTCTCACCCACACGAGCGAGCGAGTGAGCAGCTGACGGCACAGAGCGGATGCCCGCAGGGCCCGCCCGGTCCCCAGACTAGACGACGTCGTGAGGAGGGGCTGCGGGGCCGGGCCACACATGGCCGCACGTGGGCTCTCGGCTCTCTCTTCTTTCTTCAGAGCCAGCAACACAAAGCCCCCCATGGCCTGGGCCCTGAGGAGCCCACTCCCACCTGCCTGGTTTCCGGATGGGTTTTTCCATCTGAGCGAGCCCTGGCCTGGGCGTTCAGCAGAGAGCGGCTCCGGCCTCGTGGAAGGCAGCTTCCGGCCTGGTCGTCCCGGGTCCCTTCTCCTTGGTATGCTCAGTGGTTAGGGTTAGTTGGGCTGTCAGAGAGGTCTGGTAGAGAGGTTGGCCTGGCCGGTAGAAATTACAAGTACAAATAAAGTGGACAGATGCGGAGCGAGCTGACAGTCATGGTCCTCAGACCGTGCACCCTTTCCTGAGTGGATCAGACTCCCTCCTGGTTTGCACATTAAAGCAAATGCTAGTCCAGCAGTTTCCGGTTGGTCCCCTGGGTGGCCTGGGATTGAACAGCTCTGCAGGACTCCGGCTGCAAGTTCCCAGGTGACATTAGTGGGTCCATCCAAGCGCACGTGGTGACTGGCGGTTAATTCTGCTTCTGCTTCTGCTTCTCTGCACCGGCGTCGCACACCAACCCAGTGCCGACTAAGTGGCCACGGACCCAGTGCGCCATCCACCAGGCATTGGTGGGCTTGAGGGGCAAAGCCTGCAGCCTCGAGCATGCCCCACACACACACAGGCTGGGTCTGTGCCTGCCTTCTGCCTCCTCTGCCGACGCACGTGACCTGTCCGGAGCCCTGCGTGGGCCAGCAGCCCGCTGCCTTCACCTGTGTGCCCCAGGTGGACAGTTCCACGGGCTCAGTTGTGCTCTGTCCATATTCCACACGCCAACATCGCTCATAAAAACTGCAAAAAATAGCTTCTTGGCCGCCAGCAGAGGATTTCTGTGGCTGCGAAAATAAATAATTAAGTTAAATGTGATTTTCTGGCAACGGATGCTCCCTAGGTGGGAGGAATTTTATCTCAGCACCAGAAAGAGGGAAAGACACCAGACACTGGGTGGTGTCACAGCCGCTGGAGCCCACGTTACAATGCTCAAGGGCCCCAGTCCCAGCCCCCGGTCCGTCCCCACCTACAGCAGGGGCAGGAACTTTATGAGCGGTGAAGCAGGGCTGTGGGCACCCCTCTGCTTCATTCCCTCTCCCCCTTCCCTCTCCACTCCTCTGTCTCTATTAAATAAATTTAAAAGTGGCCACTCAGAGGCCTCTCCAAGTCGGGATGCAGGGCTGAGGGAGATGGCCAGACCGAGCCGGACACCAACCCCGGGCCTCTGCTCCCCCACAGCTGAGCGGGCGTCTCCAGAGCCCCACTGAGACTCGGGCAGAGTGGAGGCGGGAGGAGTGGGGCGGGGGCCAGGCCGAGGGCCAGGAGGGCAGCGGGAGCCGGCCCGGTCCTGAGATGAGGGGCCCTTCCGCAGGACAGAGGCTGGGACGTGTGAAGAGTCTGAGCAGTGGGCAGGACACCACGGGTGGGGGGCTTGAGGGTCAGTCGCAGCTAGAAGCCAGCGCCCCCCACACCCGCCTCGCCTCAGCAGACCCGCCCGCTGCCCAGAAACATCCGCCGATGTGGCCTGTGGTCCAGGTGCCCACAGGGCTTCTTCCAGGCCCCAGCGCCCCCTCTCTGCCCCTCTGTGCTGCGCCTCCCTCCCCGCAGCCCCAGACGCGGAGCTGGAAAGGGGTGTCCTGACGTGGGTCCCCCACCCTCCCCGCAGCCCCAGACACGGAGCTGGAAAGGGGTGTCCTGACGTGGGTCCCCCACCCTCCCCGCAGTCACAGACACAGAGCTGGAAAGGGGTGTCCTGACGTGGATTGCAGGGGCTGGGCTGCAGTCTGGAGAAGCCCTTGTCCAGCTGAGAGCGTGTCCGACACGGCCTTTCCTTTTTGAGGCAGAACTCACAGGCGGCCTCTCTCTCTGTCCTGGGCGGGTGCCGGCTCTGGGCCCGGAGGGAGACCGAGGCTCCAGCTCCAGGGCGGCACCGGGTTCGGGCGCATGGAAGCAGCAGGCTCCCTGAGCTCGCCTCTGGAAGCTCCTGTGGACTCCCGGGCAGCTGGAGGCCTCGGCAATTTCCGCTCTCAGTCTCTGTGTTAGCCTCCAGGGCGCTGTAATTCCTCTGTGGCCCTGAGATGTGTCGCTCTTCAATTCACCTTATTAAGGAAGCGTCGATTTACAGGATTTTTGTCTTCGGGAGGCCGGGAGCTGCCACCCGCCTGGCCGGCACACACCTGCCGCGGCTCTGCCACCGGTCCGTGAACGGCTGTGCCAGGCCGTGGGCCTCGCTCTGGGCTGGCGGAGACGCGGGGCCTGAGGCGGGAAGACTGCTGCCAGGAGCCCGGGAGGAGGCGGACACTGGTGACAGCATGGTGCCCTGCGCTCCGGTCTGGGCTGGCCTGTGTGGCGGCGACGCTCTCCTCTCCCTCCCCTCCCCTCCCCTCCCCTCCCCCTCCTCTCTCTCTCTCCCTCTCCCTCTCTCCCTCCCTCTCCCTCTCTCCCTCTCCCTCTCCCTCTCTCCCTCTCCCTCTCCCTCTCCCTCCCTCTCCCTCCCTCTCCCTCTCCCTCTCCCTCTCCCTCTCTCCCTCTCCCTCTCCCTCTCTCCCTCTCCCTCTCCCTCTCCCTCCCTCTCCCTCCCTCTCCCTCTCCCTCTCCCTCTCCCTCTCCCTCCCTCTCTCCTTCTCCCTCTCCCTCTCCCTCTCCCTCCCTCTCTCCCTCCCTCTCTCTCTCTCTCTCTCTCTCTCTCCCCCCACCCCCACCTCTCTCTCCCTGTCTGTCTGTCCTGTCAAGGAAGATGGCCACCGTGAGCAGCAGACCTGTGCAGCCATAGCCTGGCCACAAAGCCAGCGTGACCAGCACCGGGACGCGTGAGCAGTGAGCAGCACCCAGCGTGGCTACTCCAGGAGGTGCCCGGCCCTCCGCCCAGCTCGGACACCGGACACTGCACACCGGACACTGCACACCGCACACCGGACACTGCACACCGGACACTGCACACCGGACACCGCACACAGAGTGCCACACACCGGACACCGAGCGCCAGACACCGCATACCGGACACCGAGTGCCGGACACCGGACACCGCACACAGAGCGCCAGACACTGGACACCGAGTGCTGGACACCGGACACCACACACCGGACACCACACACAGCACACTGGACACCGGACACCGCACACTGGACACCGAGCAATGGACACCAGACACCGGACACGGATACCGCACACCGGACATGGACACCGGACACCAGACACCGAGCGCCAGACACCGGACACCAGACACCACAAACCGGACACTGGACACTGGACACCGAGCGCCAGACACCACACACCGGACACTGGACACCGAGCACCGGACACCGCACACCAGACACCTAGCGCCAAACAATGGACACCGGACACGGGACACCGGACACAGAGCGCTGGACACCGCACACCACACACCAGACACCAGACACCGAGCACTGGATACTGGACACTGCACACCACACACTGGACACCGCACACCGGACACCAGACACCGGACACCGGACACGGGACACCAAGTGCCGGACACTAGACACCGAGCGCCAGACACTGCACACCGGACACCGCACACCAGACACTGGACACGGGACACCAAGCGCCGGACACTGGACACCGAGCGCCAGAAACCGGACACCGAGTGCCGGACACCAGACACCGCACACCACACACTGGACACCGCACACCGGACACGGGACACCGGACTCCGAGCACCAGAAACTGGACACTGAGTGCCAGACATCAGACACCGCACACCACACACCGGACACCGAGCGCCGGACACCGGACACCGAGCGCCGGACACCGGACATCAAGCACCGCCCACCGTCTGCTCACACGCCTCTAGGAGAGTGTCTGCGGGACCCGAGATTGGGCACAGAACAGCCACGCGCCACCTCAGTACCCACACCCCAGTACCCACACCCTCAGTACCCACACCCCCAGTACCCACAGCCTCAGTACCCACACCCTCAGTACCCACACCCCAGTACCCACACCCTCAGTACCCACACCCCAGTACCCACACCCCAGTACCCACACCCTCAGTACCCACACCCCAGTACCCACACCCTCAGTACCCACAGCCTCAGTACCCACACCCCAGTACCCACACCCCAGTACCCACACCCTCAGTACCCACACCCCCAGTACCCACACCCTCAGTACCCACACCCCAGTACCCACACCCTCAGTACCCACACCCCAGTATCCACACCCTCAGTATCCACACCCTCAGTACCCACACCCCAGTATCCACACCCTCAGTATCCACACCCCAGTACCCACACCCTCAGTACCCACACCCCCAGTACCCACAGCCTCAGTACCCACACCCTCAGTACCCACACCCCAGTACCCACACCCTCAGTACCCACACCCCAGTACCCACACCCCAGTACCCACACCCTCAGTACCCACACCCCAGTACCCACACCCTCAGTACCCACAGCCTCAGTACCCACACCCCAGTACCCACACCCCAGTACCCACACCCTCAGTACCCACACCCCCAGTACCCACACCCTCAGTACCCACACCCCAGTACCCACACCCTCAGTACCCACACCCCAGTATCCACACCCTCAGTATCCACACCCTCAGTACCCACACCCCAGTATCCACACCCTCAGTATCCACACCCCAGTATCCACACCCTCAGTACCCACAGCCTCAGTACCCACACCCTCAGTACCCACAGCCTCAGTACCCACACCCCAGTACCCACACCCCAGTATCCACACCCTCAGTACCCACACCCTCAGTACCCACACCCCCAGTACCCACACCCCAGTACCCACACCCTCAGTACCCACACCCCCAGTACCCACACCCCAGTACCCACACCCCCAGTACCCACACCCTAAGTAACCAAACCTTCAGTACCCACACCCACAGTACCCACATCCTAAGTAACCAAACCTTCAGTACCCACACCCCAGTACCCACACCCTCAGTACCCACACCCCCAGTACCCACACCCCAGTACCCACACCCCCAGTACCTACACCCTCAGCACCCACACCCCCAGTACCCACACCCCAGTACCCACACCCCCAGTACCTACACCCTCAGTACCCACACCCCCAGTACCCACACCCCAGTACCCACACCCCCAGTACCTACACCCTCAGCACCCACACCCCCAGTACCCACACCCCCAGTACCCACACCCCCAGTACCCACACCCTCAGTACCCACACCCCCAGTACCCACACCCTCAGTACCCACACCCCAGTACCCACACCCCCAGTACCCACACCCCCAGCACCGCTTGCTGCTGACTGAGTCTGACAGACAGTCTGAAGTGTGTCTTGCTTGTGCCCATTGTCTAGGCTGGAACACAGCATCGGAGAACTGTCACCGAGAGACGTCCTTGAAAGCACAGCAATGATCCTTTCTCTTCAAAACTAATTTCAGGTGTTAAAATACATTATATCAGTGATTCTGCCTACTCTGCAGTCAAGTGAGAAGTCTCTGTAGTGTAGAAGTCTAGTTCTGTGTACAGCATTTTAAATCGGAATTCAGGAAAGTCCAGCCCTCTCTTGGAATTTTCAGCAGGCCTCGACGTTTTGGTCAACTGCTGTAGTTACTGCTGGTGGCCTGGCGTCTTTCCTTAGGCCACACCTGATAGGATGACTTCTGCCTGTTTCCCTCACTACTTTGAAAGCAAGTTTCCTGAAAACAGCAAGCATAAATCCCACAGGTGCGACTTTCTAGGAAGGTCACAGAGACAGCAGTGAGAGGAAGCGGCCTGTCCCAATGTGTCAGACCACAGACACCTGGCAGCAGTGACGCGGGGCAGCCACGTTCCACACACGCCCCAGCCGCTCGCGTGCGGCACTTTGGCTGGATCTGAGGCCGCAGAAGGCCGTGCAGAGGCCATGGTGCCAGCAGTCCAGATCACTCTTGTCCGGCCCCCCAGTCCTTCTCCCCGGACATAACCGCAGGCAGGTGAGCAGAGGCCTCATGGCCTTTCCTTCCACACGCAGCAGCCGACAGCGGAGCCCACAGCCCCGAGACGCCTTCTCCCGGGCTCTCCGCAGACGCTCCTCCCGGCCCGGCCCGGCCCGTCCCGTCCACGCGGTGGGCTCTGGCAGCGAATCACTCCGTTATCACTGTCTCCTTTAGATCAGATCCATGCCTGTCTTTTTTCCACAAGGAGATCAGATCGCATGTTGAAGATAGCTCAGGCTGTTCTCTATAACCCGTCGGATAAATCCTTTGTGGGGGTGATAGAACTTTGTAGATGGACTGGTCTAGCAACTCAAATTTGGGGTGTTGGCGTCTCTCTGTCTCTTTCCTTCTCTACCTCCCCCTCCTCTCTCAATTCCTCTCTGCCTCTGCCCTATAATAAATAGACAAATAAATAAAAATAAATAAAATTTAGGGGCTGGGTGGTGGCACACCCGGTTGAGTGCACATATCACAGTGTACAAGGACCCGGGTTCAAGCCCCCGGTCCCCACCTGCAGGGAGAAAGCGTCACACGTGGTGCAGGTGCCTCTCTCCTTCTCCGTCTCCCTCCTCTGTCAGTTTCTCTCTGTCTCTACCCCATAATAAACGAATAAGAATAATGTGGGGTGTGTGTACCGCTGAGACAACACTGGCCTGTAGAACACCGCTCCTTCCCGGTGCAGCATCGCTGAGGAGAGTTCTGTGGCCGTCTCGGTGGGCTCGCCTGGGTTAAACGACAGTGAGAGCGGCGTCCTCACTCCAGAGCAGCCCCCAGAGGAAGACGGAGGCCGGCGGCCGCCTCTCGAGCCTCGCTTACCCGCCAGGAGGGAGACCTGTCGCCCCCCAGCCCCCCAGCCCCCCAGGCGCACAGACGCAGTGTGACCGGACCTGCTGCCCGATGGAGGGCGCAGAACGTCTCGGCACCGTGTTCTGTCTCGCACGCCGCTCTGTCTGAATGGCCCACGGCTCTGTGTGGACGAGGACAGGCGGCCAGGGGCTAGCAGGATACGCTCAGCAGACAGAGAAGGAGTCAGGCTAGCTGCTTCCCCAGCTTGGCGCACACCGAGCGTCTGTGACCCCAGAGAGAACAAGATCCCCCACTGTGAGAAAGGCGCGCTCGTAAGGCGAGGTGCGAGCCGTTGAGCGAGGTCCTGTCAGACACGCTGCCACGGTCCAGCTCTCTCCATCTGCACCGGGCTCGGCTTCTGCGGGTTACAATGCACCACTTCATTTCTCGGGAAGCCCTGGATGCATAAATCAAGATTAAATTATACTTTCCATAAATAAAATCAAACACCAGGGAATATTACTATGCGCGCACACATATGACTTCTAATAAAACCTGCGCCGTTAAAAACTCTCTAAGGCAGCACTGCACTGTGTGTGACATGAAAAAAATCTACTACATTTTGAATCATAAAACAGCCCTGTGCTATTCGAAATAAAAGTGTCCTCCAAACCAATGGAAACTGGCATTCGCCTCTGCGTAGAAACAGGCTGGAAAAAGCCCTTATTTTATAACCACTCCAGGGTAGGCACGACGACGACACGGGAGACATCTGGTGTTCATCACGGCCAGACGCATTCCAGAGCCGCGGAGAGCGGGACTCCCACACCGAGCCGGGCGGGCCGGGCGGGCCGGGCGGAGGCAGCGTCCCCGTCCTCCAGCTCTCCGACCACACGGATCAGAAGCCGCGGGACAGGCCCCGCTGACTGGCTGGTCTGCAGCCAGAACCCGCTTGACTCCGAGCCAAGGTTCCCGCCTGGCCGCAGCCCGAGCGTTTCTGGCCCGGCGCAGCTGAGACTGTGAACCCGGCGTCACGTCACGCGGGGACACCAGACTGGGCCTCCCCTCCGGGGGCCCGAGGCTTTCGTTTCCCGGCCCCAACGTCGTGTCGTGTCGTGGCGCTTGAGAGAGAAGAAGGCCGTAGCTGCGGCTGTGGAGGGCGCATCACTTTATACCGGGAGCCCTGCCTGCCCCGGCTTCCTCCCGCTCTCTCCCCCTCTGCCCCCCTCTGCCCTCGCCTCCCCGCCCCGGAGTTTGAAAATCTGTCTCGGAACGCGGACCTGGCCCGACTGCCACTCAGTTCAGAGCACATGCGGTCCGGACTCAGCTCTTACGCTGCCCGGAGGAAACAGGAAGCCTGAGCTTTGCTTTCCTGGCCCAGGTGGCGTCAGCGTAATCAGTGCTGTTTGGCTTTTAATGACTTCGCTCCAAGGACCCTCACAGATCCCTCTCTCCCTCTGACCCTCTGTCCCTCTGTCCCTCTGTCCCTCTGTCCCTCTGTCCCTCTGTCCCACTCTCCCTCTGTCCCTCTCTCCCTCTCTCCCTCTGTCCCTCTCTCTCTCTCCCTCTCTCCCTCTGTCTCTCTCTCCCTCTCTCCCTCTGTCCCTCTCTCCCTCTCTCCCTCTGTCCCTCTCTCCCTCTGTCTCTCTCTCCCTCTCTCCCTCTGTCCCTCTCTCTCTCTCTCCCTCTCTCCCTCTGTCTCTCTCTCCCTCTCTCCCTCTGTCCCTCTCTCCCTCTGTCCCTCTGTCCCTCTCTCCCTCTCTCCCTCTGTCTCTCTCTCCCTCTCTCCCTCTGTCCCTCTCTCCCTCTGTCCCTCTGTCCCTCTCTCCCTCTGTCTCTCTCTCCCTCTCTCCCTCTGTCCCTCTCTCCCTCTGTCCCTCTGACCCTCTGTCCCTCTGTCCCTCTGTCCCTCTGTCCCACTCTCCCTCTGTCCCTCTCTCCCTCTCTCCCTCTGTCCCTCTCTCTCTCCCTCCCTCTCTCCCTCTGTCTCTCTCTCCCTCTCTCCCTCTGTCCCTCTCTCCCTCTGTCCCTCTGTCCCTCTCTCTCTCTCTCCCTCTCTCCCTCTGTCCCTCTCTCCCTCTGTCCCTCTGTCCCTCTGTCCCTCTGTCCCTCTCTCCCTCTCTCCCTCTGTCTCTCTCTCCCTCTCTCCCTCTCTCTCTCTCCCTCTCTCCCTCTCTCCCTCTGTCTCTCTCTCCCTCTCTCCCTCTGTCCCTCTCTCCCTCTGTCCCTCTGTCCCTCTGTCCCTCTGTCCCTCTCTCCCTCTCTCCCTCTGTCTCTCTCTCCCTCTCTCCCTCTCTCTCTCTCCCTCTCTCCCTCTCTCCCTCTGTCTCTCTCTCCCTCTCTCCCTCTCTCTCTCTCCCTCTCTCCCTCTCTCCCTCTGTCTCTCTCTCCCTCTCTCCCTCTGTCTCTCTCTCCCTCTCTCCCTCTCTCCCTCTGTCTCTCTCTCCCTCTCTCCCTCTGTCCCTCTCTCTCTCCCTCCCTCTCTCCCTCTGTCTCTCTCTCCCTCTGTCCCTCTGACCCTCTGTCCCTCTGTCCCTCTGTCCCACTCTCCCTCTCTCCCTCTGTCTCTCTCTCCCTCTCTCCCTCTGTCCCTCTCTCTCTCCCTCCCTCTCTCCCTCTGTCTCTCTCTCCCTCTCTCCCTCTGTCCCTCTCTCCCTCTGTCCCTCTCTCCCTCTCTCCCTCTGTCTCTCTCTCCCTCTCTCCCTCTGTCCCTCTCTCCCTCTGTCCCTCTGACCCTCTGTCCCTCTGTCCCTCTGTCCCTCTCTCCCTCTGTCCCTCTCTCCCTCTCTCCCTCTGTCTCTCTCTCCCTCTCTCCCTCTCTCCCTCTGTCTCTCTCTCCCTCTCTCCCTCTCTCTCTCTCCCTCTCTCCCTCTCTCCCTCTGTCTCTCTCTCCCTCTCTCCCTCTCTCCCTCTGTCTCTCTCTCCCTCTCTCCCTCTCTCCCTCTCTCCCTCTGTCTCTCTCTCCCTCTCTCCCTCTCTCTCTCTCCCTCTCTCCCTCTGTCTCTCTCTCCCTCTCTCTCTCCCTCTCTCCCTCTCTCCCTCTGTCTCTCTCTCCCTCTCTCCCTCTGTCTCTCTCTCCCTCTCTCTCTCTCTCCCTCTCTCCCTCTCTCCCTCTCTCCCTCTCTCTCTCTCTCTCCCTCTCTCCCTCTGTCTCTCTCTCCCTCTCTCCCTCTGTCTCTCTCTCCCTCTCTCCCTCTGTCCCTCTCTCCCTCTGTCCCTCTGTCCCTCTCTCCCTCTCTCCCTCTGTCCCTCTCTCCCTCTGTCCCTCTGACCCTCTGTCCCTCTGTCCCTCTGTCCCTCTCTCCCTCTGTCCCTCTCTCCCTCTCTCCCTCTGTCTCTCTCTCCCTCTCTCCCTCTGTCTCTCTCTCCCTCTCTCCCTCTCTCTCTCTCCCTCTCTCCCTCTGTCTCTCTCTCCCTCTCTCCCTCTCTCTCTCTCCCTCTCTCCCTCTGTCTCTCTCTCCCTCTCTCCCTCTCTCTCTCTCCCTCTCTCCCTCTGTCTCTCTCTCCCTCTCTCTCTCTCCCTCTCTCCCTCTCTCCCTCTGTCTCTCTCTCCCTCTCTCCCTCTGTCTCTCTCTCCCTCTCTCTCTCTCTCCCTCTCTCCCTCTCTCCCTCTCTCCCTCTCTCTCTCTCTCTCCCTCTCTCCCTCTGTCTCTCTCTCCCTCTCTCCCTCTGTCTCTCTCTCCCTCTCTCCCTCTGTCCCTCTCTCCCTCTGTCCCTCTCTCCCTCTCTCCCTCTCTCCCTATCTCCCTCTCTCCCTCTCTCCCTCTGTCTCCGCTGGGCTGGGGGGTGGGGGCATCTCCGCTCTGCTATGAGGTAGTTCTTCCTCTTTTACATAAAAATATTTATTCGGAGAAGTAAGAATAAATTAATCAAGGATTCGAACCTTTTAAGTCTGTGTCTTGTCTTGTTGCCTGTGGTTTAGGACTGACTACGCTGTCACTTGAAGAGAGTTTTAAGTGGCTTTAATGTCACCTCCTGTGTTTGGTGTGGGGCGGCTGAGCCGGCAGGAGAGAGACCGAAGGGGCCGGCTGCTCAGGAGGCCGTGTGGGCAGGTCAGTGAGCCAAGTCGTGAGGCGATGCGGGGCCGCATGAGGAGCCTGTGTGAGGAGCCGTCCGCGGGCCTTACTGACGTCAATCTCACTGGTACTTCCATTTCCACTTTTTTAAAAACGTACGTTTATTTATTTTTTTAATGAAATATTCATTTTATTTTAATGAGGGAGAAGTAGAGAGAAAGATCAGAGTCCTGCTCTGGCTGATGGTGGTGCTGGGGACGGAACCTGGGACCTGGGAGTCTCAGGCAGGAGAGTCTGTTGCAGAACCATGATGGCGTCTCCCCAGCCCACTTCCATATTTTATGGGACAGGGAGCTGGCGCTCCAGTCACCTCAGGCACAGCTGGGGCCTGGGGCCAACAAGGCTTCACCCGCCTGAGCCCCGTGCCCACTGCTCTGACCTCAGGAGTCTCCTCGGGGTCCAGAGAGAGCAGTTCCTGACCCTCCTTCCAGTCACCGCCACGTTCCCGGAGACAGCTGGGCAACTGGCAGACCTCGGCCTAGAGGCTGGATGGCAGGAGAGGCGGGAATGGAGATGGCAGAGGCTCCTTCACGAGGCTTCAAACGGCCTCAGACGAGCTTGGAATCCAAGCAGCGTGAGACTGAGGAGGCGCGGACACAGTGCCCAGTGCCTGACTCTGCTGCGGGTCCCCAGCCAGGGGCAACGCAGCCTCCCCAGACAGGGTCGCCAGGCCTCTGCACCCTTACAAGAGCTCCTAGCACATGGCCAGCCCCACTTAGCCACCTCAGGCTTCCTCAGCCTCCTCAGCCCCTCAATCCCCTCAGCCCCTCAATCCCCTCAGCCCCTCAGCCCCTCAGCCCACTCAGTCCCTTCAGGCCCCTCAGCACCCTCAGCCCCTCAGCCCCTTCAGCCCCTCAGTCCCCTTAGTCCCCTCAGCCTCCTCAGCCCCTTAGCCCCTCAGCCTCCTCAGGCCCTTCAGCCCCTCAGTCCCCTCAGTCCCCTCAGCCTCCTCAGCCCCTTAGCCCCTCAGCCTCCTCAGGCCCCTCTGCCCACTCAGTCCCCTCAGCCCCCTCAGCCCCTTAGCCCCTCAGCCTCCTCAGGCCCCTTAGTCCCCTCAGCCCCCTCAGCCCACTCAGTCCCCTCAGCCCCCTCAGCCCACTCAGTCCCCTCAGGCCCCTCAGCCCCCTCAGGCCCCTCAGCCCCCTCTGTCTCTCAGCCTCCTCAGCCCCTCAGCCCCCTCAGCCTCTCAGCCCACTCAGACCCTCAGCCTCCTCAGGCCCCTCAGCCCCCTCAGGCCCCCTCAGCCCCCTCAGGCCCCTCAATCCCCTCAGCCCACTCAGTCCCCTCAGGCCCCTCAGCCCCCTCAGGCCCCTCAGGCCCCTCAGTCCCCTCCTCAGCCCCCTCAGCCCCCTCAGCCTTTCAGCCCACTCAGACCCTCAGCCTCCTCAGGCCCCTCAGCCCCCTCCTCAGCCCCCTCAGCCCCCTCAGCCTCCCTGTTCACCCAGGTTCTGCACCCTGTGGCGAGCAGAGTCCCTGGTGACACTGGAAGGTTTGAAAGGGCTCCACCAGGCACGTGACATGCATGAGCGTCACCCGTGTGACCCGTAACTGCGCGCAAGTCAGTCTTGTGACGGGGCCGGCTGAAGGGACCGTCCTCTGAGCCTGCCGCTTCCCCGGAGCAGACGCCACACAGGCCTCAGCGAGCCCCACAGACGGCACAGCCGGGGCCAGGAGAGGGGGCTTCTCGGGAGAGCCGGGCCTTCACCCAGAGCCCCCCGGCACCAGGCGCACGGCCCCTCGCTGTCATTTCCTATATACCTTTCAATTTTTAAAATTTTCCCTATTATTAGAGACAGAGAACTTGAGAGGGGGGGACAGAGACAGAGACACGTGCGGCCCTGCTGCGCCAGTTACTCTGAGCAGTTCTGTTTCCTTTCCCTCCAGGGTTGTCACTGGGCCTCGGTGCCAGCGGCACGGCCCCACTGCTCCTGGAGGCCATCTCCCTGTTTTACTGGAAAGAACGGAGAGAAACTGATAGGGGAGGGGAAACAAAGAGGGAGGGAGACAGACACCCGCAGCCCTGCTTCACCACCCATGAAGCTTCTCCCCGCAGGTGGGGGAGCCGGGGGCTCGAACCCGGGTCCTCGTGCTCAGCCAGGTGTGCCACCGCCCGGCCCCTGGTCCCTAGCTCCTGTGCCCAGGCTGGAGGAGTGAGCTGCCCACACCCAGTGGCCGGTCGGGTCAGGGCTGACGCCTCCCAGGCTCAGGGCAGAAACGCCAAGCCCGTCCTCTCAGAGGGCCCGGACCGTCTCACAGATGAACCGCCCAGGAGCTGCGGGCGGGGGGCGGGGGGCTGGCTGACTTCTTTATTTAAAGGCATGAAATTTCATTGGTTTTCACATGAAGAAAGAATTAATGTTTGGGGGAGTGAGCCTGCTGGTATGTCTTTCTTTCTAAAATGAAAGGTCTGTTTGTACAGATATTTAATAACATGACATGGCTTAAATTGAAAGCTGGTGAAAATGACTCAAATCATGATCATGAACTAAATCATTTAATGTAATTAACATGGAATGGGAAGACTTAATCTCTGCCATCCGGCGTGTTTCTCCCAGCACCAGAAGAGCCTGCAGCAAGATGGGCCCCCTTTCTCCCCCAGCGCGTCTGAGAACAGCGCTGGGCCGGGAGACAAAGGCCGCCACAGGGCTGCCCCCTCGGACCCTCGGCCTGGTGGGGACAGAGGAGGCAGGGCCTTAACTCCGAAGGGACGGTGGCCCTAGCTCGCACACGGAGCTCGGCGTGGCCTGGGCCTCTCAGCTGCCGGTCGTGGAGGCCACAGCTGCTAACAGAATCCGCAGAAACAAGTACCTTGATCCTGAAGCCCACTGCTTCAGTTTAGTATTTAGTTAGTCTTTTGAAAAGCTGGTTCTAGGGAGCACCTAGAGTAAGCGCTGGAGCACCCGGCTAAGTGCACGTAGTATTAAGTAAAAAGGCCTGTGCAAGGATCTGGGTTCGAGCCCCCGGCTCCCCCACCTGCGGGGAGAAGCTTCACGGGTGGTGAAGCAGGGCTGCGGGTGTCTGTCTCCCTCCCTCTTTGTTTCCCCTCCCCTATCAGTTTCTCTCCGTTCTTTCCAGTAAAACAGGGAGATGGCCTCCAGGAGCAGTGGGGCCGTGCCGCTGGCACCGAGGCCCAGTGACAACCCTGGAGGGAAAAAAAAACCGAACCACCCAAAGTAACTTCATAATTTCAGGTCCGTTTGGCCTGACAGTCCGTGAACAAAACACAGTTCTGTATCCTGAACCTCCGGACCAGCTCCTGAAGCCGCCCGTCCCCTCTCCAGGTGCAGAGTGAACGGCGGCTTCTTCATACTGCAGACGGCAAAGGGCCTGGGGAAAGGGCCAGACGGAGCGGCCGCACGGCCCTTGTCGGTCTGGTTGTGTCGCCCAGCCGGGTGGGTGTGCGCAGGGCGAGGCTCGTGGGAATGGCGAGAAATCACCACGGGCCAGATGGATTCACGGCTGTGCTGCCGTGAATGCAGGCTCGCACGGGCGTCTCTCGGGCCAGTGGTCTCTTTGTGCCGAGCGGCTGGCTGCTCGGGCTCCCTTGTCTTGGGGTCCCAGGACAGGCCCCGAGTAGGTCGCCTCTGCGCTTGTTTTAAAGGGGCCTCAGGGAGGAGCTGGGGATGGGGATGGGGCGGCCTCTCAGCTCAGCGCCCAGAAGGCAGTGGGAGAGCACAAGAATACCTAACTCACCCATTTTACTTATTTGTTTATTTTAAAAAGATGATAGGGGCCTCTGCTTTTTATTTACTTTTTGAGACAGAGAGAAATGGAGAGGGAAAGAGACAGAAACTCAGCAAATGCAGCAACAAGAAAACAAACAACCCATCCAAGAGTAGAGAGGAGGACAGGGACAGAATATTCTCCACAGGAGAGACAGGGACAGGATATTCTCCATAGGAGAGACAGGGACAGAATATTCTCCACAGGAGAGACAGGGACAGGATATTCTCCACAGGAGAGACAGGGACAGGATATTCTCCACAGGAGAGACAGGGACAGGATATTCTCCACAGGAGAGACACGGACAGAATATTCTCCACAGGAGAGACACGGACAGGATATTCTCCACAGGAGAGACAGGGACAGGATATTCTCCACAGGAGAGACAGGGACAGGATATTCTCCACAGGAGAGACACGGACAGGATATTCTCCACAGGAGAGACACGGACAGGATATTCTCCACAGGAGAGACACGGACAGGATATTCTCCACAGGAGAGACACGGACAGGATATTCTCCACAGGAGAGACAGGGACAGGATATTCTCCACAGGAGAGACAGGGACAGGATGTTCTCCACAGGAGAGACACGGACAGGATATTCTCCACAGGAGAGACAGGGACAGGATATTCTCCACAGGAGAGACACGGACAGGATATTCTCCACAGGAGAGACACGGACAGGATATTCTCCATAGGAGAGACACGGACAGGATATTCTCCACAGGAGAGACAGGGACAGGATATTCTCCACAGGAGAGACACGGACAGGATATTCTCCATAGGAGAGACAGGGACAGGATATTCTCCACAGGAGAGACAGGGACAGGATATTCTCCACAGGAGAGACAGGGACAGGATATTCTCCACAGGAGAGACAGGGACAGGATATTCTCCACAGGAGAGACAGGGACAGGATATTCTCCACAGGAGAGACAGGGACAGGATATTCTCCACAGGAGAGACAGGGACAGGATATTCTCCACAGGAGAGACACGGACAGGATATTCTCCACAGGAGAGACAGGGACAGGATGTTCTCCACAGGAGAGACAGGGACAGGATGTTCTCCACAGGAGAGACACGGACAGGATATTCTCCACAGGAGAGACAGGGACAGGATGTTCTCCACAGGAGAGACACGGACAGGATATTCTCCACAGGAGAGACACGGACAGGATGTTCTCCATAGGAGAGACAGGGACAGGATGTTCTCCACAGGAGAGACACGGACAGGATGTTCTCCACAGGAGAGACAGGGACAGGATATTCTCCACAGGAGAGACAGGGACAGGATATTCTCCACAGGAGAGACAGGGACAGGATATTCTCCACAGGAGAGACACGGACAGGATATTCTCCACAGGAGAGACAGGGACAGGATATTCTCCACAGGAGAGACAGGGACAGGATATTCTCCACAGGAGAGACACGGACAGGATGTTCTCCACAGGAGAGACAGGGACAGGATATTCTCCACAGGAGAGACAGGGACAGGATATTCTCCACAGGAGAGACAGGGACAGGATGTTCTCCACAGGAGAGACACGGACAGGATATTCTCCACAGGAGAGACACGGACAGGATATTCTCCATAGGAGAGACAGGGACAGGATGTTCTCCACAGGAGAGACACGGACAGGATGTTCTCCACAGGAGAGACACGGACAGGATATTCTCCATAGGAGAGACAGGGACAGGATATTCTCCACAGGAGAGACACGGACAGGATATTCTCCACAGGAGAGACAGGGACAGGATATTCTCCACAGGAGAGACACGGACAGGATATTCTCCACAGGAGAGACACGGACAGGATATTCTCCACAGGAGAGACACGGACAGGATATTCTCCACAGGAGAGACACGGACAGGATATTCTCCACAGGAGAGACACGGACAGGATATTCTCCACAGGAGAGACAGGGACAGGATATTCTCCACAGGAGAGACACGGACAGGATATTCTCCACAGGAGAGACACGGACAGGATATTCTCCACAGGAGAGACAGGGACAGGATATTCTCCACAGGAGAGACACGGACAGGATATTCTCCACAGGAGAGACACGGACAGGATATTCTCCACAGGAGAGACACGGACAGGATATTCTCCACAGGAGAGACACGGACAGGATATTCTCCACAGGAGAGACAGGGACAGGATATTCTCCACAGGAGAGACACGGACAGGATATTCTCCACAGGAGAGACACGGACAGGATATTCTCCACAGGAGAGACACGGACAGGATATTCTCCACAGGAGAGACACGGACAGGATATTCTCCACAGGAGAGACACGGGACAGGATATTCTCCACAGGAGAGACACGGACAGGATATTCTCCACAGGAGAGACAGGGACAGGATATTCTCCACAGGAGAGACACGGACAGGATATTCTCCACAGGAGAGACACGGACAGGATATTCTCCACAGGAGAGACACGGACAGGATATTCTCCACAGGAGAGACACGGACAGGATATTCTCCACAGGAGAGACACGGACAGGATATTCTCCACAGGAGAGACACGGACAGGATATTCTCCACAGGAGAGACACGGACAGGATATTCTCCACAGGAGAGACACGGACAGGATATTCTCCACAGGAGAGACACGGGACAGGATATTCTCCACAGGAGAGACACGGACAGGATATTCTCCACAGGAGAGACACGGACAGGATATTCTCCACAGGAGAGACACGGACAGGATATTCTCCACAGGAGAGACACGGACAGGATATTCTCCACAGGAGAGACACGGACAGGATATTCTCCACAGGAGAGACACGGACAGGATATTCTCCACAGGAGAGACAGCGGACAGGATATTCTCCACAGGAGAGACACGGACAGGATATTCTCCACAGGAGAGACAGGGACAGGGATATTCTCCACAGGAGAGACACGGACAGGATATTCTCCACAGGAGAGACAGGGACAGGATATTCTCCACAGGAGAGACACGGACAGGATATTCTCCACAGGAGAGACAGGGACAGGATATTCTCCACAGGAGAGACAGGGACAGGATATTCTCCACAGGAGAGACAGGGACAGGATATTCTCCACAGGAGAGACAGGGACAGGATATTCTCCACAGGAGAGACACGGACAGGATATTCTCCACAGGAGAGACAGGGACAGGATATTCTCCACAGGAGAGACAGGGACAGGATATTCTCCACAGGAGAGACCACGGGACAGGATATTCTCCACAGGAGAGACAGGGACAGGATATTCTCCACAGGAGAGACACGGACAGGATATTCTCCACAGGAGAGACAGGACAGGATATTCTCCACAGGAGAGACACGGACAGGATATTCTCCACAGGAGAGACACGGACAGGATATTCTCCACAGGAGAGACACGGACAGGATATTCTCCACAGGAGAGACACGGACAGGATATTCTCCACAGGAGAGACACGGACAGGATATTCTCCACAGGAGAGACACGGACAGGATATTCTCCACAGGAGAGACACGGACAGGATATTCTCCACAGGAGAGACACGGACAGGATATTCTCCACAGGAGAGACACGGACAGGATATTCTCCACAGGAGAGACACGGGACAGGATATTCTCCACAGGAGAGACACGGACAGGATATTCTCCACAGGAGAGACACGGACAGGATATTCTCCACAGGAGAGACACGGACAGGATATTCTCCACAGGAGAGACACGGGACAGGATATTCTCCACAGGAGAGACACGGACAGGATATTCTCCACAGGAGAGACACGGGACAGGATATTCTCCACAGGAGAGACACGGGACAGGATATTCTCCACAGGAGAGACACGGACAGGATATTCTCCACAGGAGAGACAGGGACAGGATATTCTCCACAGGAGAGACACGGACAGGATATTCTCCACAGGAGAGACA
>NW_026647919.1:0-38906 GCF_950295315.1 Erinaceus europaeus
AAAAAAACAAGGACAACAAAAGGAAATAAATATTTATAAAAAAAATTAATTAAACTTTAGGGGGGCTGGGTGGTAGTGCAGCGAGTTAAGCACACCTAGCACAATGCGCAAGGACCGGCGTAAAGATCCCGGTTCTAGGGCACCAAAATAAAAACCCTGTTGTGAGGGGTAGACATGCAGCTTCCTGGGCCAGTGGGGGGTGGAAGTGGGTGGGAGGGATGGGTCACAGTCTTTCGGTGGTGGGAATGGTGTTTATGTACACTCCTAGTAAAATGCAGTCATATAAATCACTAGTTAATTAATATGAGAGGGGGAAAATTAATTGTATGTCCCGAAGTTTTTTAAAACACAAAGTCTTTTTAATATATAGGCTGTGTATTTGATATGTAGACTCTCTCAAAAGCCTAGACCAAGTAGATCAGAAGCAACCAATAGCACAGCTATATACAAGATACTGGGTACTGTACAGCAAACCCTAACAAAAGGACTTTTCAAAGTTAACCCAATTACCAAATAATGTGATGATAACATTAACTATCGATTGTCTTTTGGAACCCTACGGCAGCAGGAACCTCACATCTCCACTATAGAGGCTCTATTTCCCCCAGTCCTGGAACCCTTGGATAGGGCCCACTTTCCCGTATGCTTCTCCCAATCCACATCAAATAATGTTGCATCTGCCGATCGCAACCTAATCAACGCAATGATTGCCACCTCAACATGCTTCACTTCAGACTGTGTCCAGAGACTTCACGTGTGGAATGACAACCCTTCAGCTTCATTACTCGGGTGAGACCTTTCCTTTCATAGTATACTCTAATTCCATCTCAGGTGGTTCACTTTCTAACAAAGTCCCAAAACCTAGATATACACCAGTTTCTGTGAGAGAGAGCATATGTTCACACGTATCCATAAACTACTGCAAAATATATACCTGGAAGCAGAAGTACACTGGAGTTTGCAGTGAGTACCCCCCCCCCCAACATTTCCTCTTCACTATTCCAAGCTTTGGGTCCATGATTGCTCAACAATTTGTTTGGCTTTTTATGTTAACTCTCTTTTCAGTCACCAGGTTCCAGATGTCATCAGGATGCCGGCCAGGCTTCCCTGGACTGAAGACCCCACCAATGTGTCCTGGAGCTCCGCTTCCCCAGAGACCCACCCTACTAGGGAAAGAGAGAGGCAGACTGGGAGTATGGACCGACCAGTCAACGCCCATGTTCAGCGGGGAAGCAATTACAGAAGCCAAACCTTCCACCTTCTGCAACGCACAAAAACCCTGGGTCCATGCTCCCAGAGGGATAGAGAATGGGAAAGCTATCAGGGGAGGGGGTGGGATATGGAGATTGGGTGGTGGGAATTGTGTGGAGTTGTACCCCTCCTACCCTATGGTTTTGTTAATTTATCCTTTCTTAAATAAAAAATAACAATAAATAAATAAAAATAAAATAAAATAAAAAGATCCCGGTTCAAGCCCCTGGTTCCCCTCCTGCAGGGGGGTCACTTCACAAGCAGTGAAGCAGGTCTGCAGGTATCTATCTTTCTCTCCCAATCTCTGTCTTTCCCTCCTCTCTCCATTTCTCTCTACCCTATGCAACAACATCAATGGCAACAATAGCAATAATGACAACGACAAGGGCAACAAAATGGGAATAAATGGCCTCCAGGAGCAGTGGATTCATACATAGTGCAGGCACCAAGCCCCAGCAATAACCCTGGAAGCAAAATAAAATAAAATAAAATAAAATAAAATAAAAATATAAAAAAGAAACAAGTGGCAACCCAGGAAGTGGTGCAGTGGATATTAAGTTGGACTCTCAAGCAATGAGGTCCGGAGTTCAATCCCTAGCATCGAATATACCAGAGTGATGCTCTGGTTCTCTCTCCCCTCGCTCCTCCCCCAATAAATAAATCTTTAAAAACATACAAGTGACTTAGTGACATATGGGAGGGGCACAGAGAACAGTGCTTGAAAGATCAGTCTACTTAAAAAAAATGGAATGCTGAGTCTTTCTGATATTGACATGCTTTGTGGAAGAAAAATAAACAAAAAATATGACCACATAATCTCTCAAACTCAACTCTTAGAATCAAACTTCTAAGACGGATCCTTTATTAAAATAAAAGATGAAAGGGGGGGGGTCGGGCGGTGGTGCAGTGGGTTAAGCGCATGTGGCGCAAAGCACAGGGACCAGCGTAAGGATCCCGGTTCGAGCCCCTGGCTCCCCACCTGCAGGTGAGTCGCTTCACAGGCGGTGAAGCAGGTCTGCAGGTGTCTCTCTTTCTCTCCCCTTCTCTGTCTTCCTCTCCTCTCTCCATTTCTCTCTGTCCTATCCAACAACGAATTGCGTCAACAAGGGCAATAATAATGATAACCACAACGAGGCTACAAGGGCAACAAAAGGGGGGAAAAAATGGCCTCCAGGAGCGGTGGATTCATGGTGCAGGCACGGAGCCCAGCAATAACCCTGGAGGAGGAAAAAAAAAAAAAAAAGATGAAAGGGGATAATTTATCAAGTGCTTGCATCCAGCATACAGGAATATGGAATTTTTGCAGTTTGTGTTTAAAAGAAAATACTAGTGGTCCAGAAGGTGGCAAAAGGGATAAAGTACTGGACTTCAAGTGTGAGATCCGGAGTTCAATCCCTGGTAGAACATCTACCATCATGACTTCTGGTTCTTTTTCTCTCTCTGCCTATCATTCTTCATGAATAAATAAAATCTTTGGGGGAAAAAGAAAATCCTTACAAACGCTTTATGTACTGAATAACCCTCAGACAGTTGATTTTTGGAGATTTATGAGAACCAACAACTTTTCTTCTAGCTCCAACTAATATAGATACAAAGAGTTAAGCAATGTATCTAAAACCTAATGGTGTCAACTGCAATGGGTCTGAATTTAGGCTCCTGGGTCATACATAATTTATAACACCAATAGCCAAATCTAACCGTTTCAAATTGCTACTTGTCTGGTACTACAGATGTTTGTCATGAAACAAAACCATGATATTTTTTGAGGAACAGGAAAATTGACAGCAAGTTACACAGAAAAGAGAGCCACAGGGCTGAGTGGTGGCGCACCTGGGTAAGTGGACCTCTTACCATGTGCAAAGACCTGAGATCAGGAAAATGGTCCCCAACTGCAGTGGGGAAGCTTCACAAATGGAGAAGCAGTGCTACAGGTTATCTTTCTGTTTCCCTTTTTCTTCCCCTGTCTTTCTATCCCTCTTCCTTCTCAATTTTTCTGTCCTATCAAATTAAACAAATAAAATCATTAAATAAATAAATAAAAGAGAGATACTTTAAAAAGAAGAGAGCCACCGGTTAATCACATGTTCGTCCATACAGTAACATACTTCTCTGCTACTGAGTTTTTGGTACTGAAGTGCCCATCCAGAGGATATTTTTAAACAATCATCTTCTAATGGTTATATAATCTTTTCCAGCAAACTACAAAGGACCTAATATCAATGTCTTTACTTTTTATCTGTATAAGTTCTGAAAAACCAACACACTATCTAGCAATGTGAAACGAGTCAGTACCTCATGGTGTCTCTAGAAGTGGGTCAGGCTACAGCGCACATCCTACCAGAAGCTAAGCAAACATTTTGAGCAATCCTGGCTGTGAGGTCAAAATGATGACATCACAAACAGAAATTCTGATGGTAACCATCTCTAGGATGCAACCTCATCACTTTCAGAAGGTCTGTCTTCCTGATGCTGGAGCTAACGCCTCAAGAAACAAACCTTCTCGCAAGAAACCATCTACCTGTCTTTCTCTCCTACCTTCCAGCATAAGTTATGCAGGTAAGCAAAGAAAGTACATTTGCCTAAGCATTCAGTTCACCACCAGGAATGTGTTTATAGGAGTCTCAAGTTTACAAGTTTTTATTTCAGTTCAATCTAAAGCACCTTTAACTAGTATTCGCTTCTGGAAAATTCATTTATACTTAAGAATTCTAAAAAATGAGTAGGAAATCAGACACTTCAAATGGTGATCTGGGGTAGGCAGATAGCTAGTCTGTTATTGCACTAACTTGCAAGTCTATAGCGCCAGAGGCCACAGTCCCAATCCCAGCACCACCTTATGCCAGAGCTGAGCAGTACTCTGGTTATATCTCTCTCTGTTTTTATTATTTTTAAAAAATATTTATTCCCTTTTGTTGTCCTTGTTGTTTTATTGTTGTTATTATTGATGTCGTTGTTGTTGGATAGGACGGAGAGAAATGGAGAGAGGGGAAGATAGAGAGGAGGAGAGAATAGACAACTGCAGACCTGCTTCACCGCTTGTGAATCGAGCCCCTAGGGGGCTCGAACTGGGATCCTTATGTCAGTCCTTGTGCTTTGCACCACCTGCGCTTAACCCGCTGCACTACCGCCCAACTCCGCTTTTATTATTTTTCATTATCTTTATTTATTGGATAGAGACAGCCAGAAATCAAAAGGGAAGGGAGAGACAGAGACAAAGAGATACCTGCAGCCCTGCTTCACCAGTCGCAAAGCTTCCCCCCTACAGAGGGGAGCCGGGGGTCGGGGGGGGGCATGAACCTGGGGCCTTGCACACTTTAACATAATGCATTCAACCAGGTGCGCCACCACCCGACCCCCATCTCTTTCTCTCTACTGTGATAAATAAGTCAATCTTTTTAAAAAATGTTCATCTATCCTTGCCTGGCCACCCTAGAGATACTGCTAACTTCACCACTCTACTTACCAAGACGAGTGGGGATTACAATGTGTGATGTAACAAGAAGTCCATTTCCAAACTTCAAACTATAAAATCTCATAGCTTGGGGTGATGAAGACTCACAGTGGGTATGCAGAAATCAGAGGCTCTCGCCAGAACTCAGTAGGACTGTTTAAAAAGAAAAAGTCAGAACTCTGCTCCAGGAAATCTTTACTAGGAAAACAAAACGGTCAAGACTTTTGTTACTATTGTTTTTCCCACTCTTGAACATGCAAGTCAGTAAAGAAAAAGAAATGAGTTAAATTTTTCTGTTATTTCCAGGTGGTTAAAAAGTCTTAAATTGGGAACTGGGCGGTAGCGCAGCAGGTTAAGTGCACATGGCGCAAAGCGCAAGGACCAGCGTAAGGATCCCAGTTTGAGGCCCCAGCTCCCCACCTGCAGGGGGTCGCTTCACAGGCGGTGAAGCAGGTCTGCAGGTGTCTATCTTTCTCTCTCCCTCTGTCTTCCCCTCCTCTCTCGATTTCTCTCTGTCCTCTCCAACAACAGCCATGACAACAATAACAACTACAACAAGTGCAACAACAATGGCAACAAAATGGGAAAAGTGGTCTCCAGGAGCAGTGGATCAGGCACCGATCACCAGTGATAACCCATCTGGAGGTAAAAAAAAAAAAAAAAAAAAAAAGTCTTAAATTGGGCAGCCCAAGAGGTGGCACAGCAGGTAGAAGACTAAACTTGCAAGCATGAAGTCTAAATCCCCGGCTTCACATATGCCAGAGAACTGCTCTGGTTCTTTATTTCAGTGCATGATTCTGGCATGTGTGATGCCAGAATCAAATCCAGGATCTTCTACATGAGAGGCCAATGCTTTGTCTACTGTGCCACCTCTCGTGTTACAAAGGGTCATTTCTAATTCCATTCTCTTTTTTTTTAATTTATTTTTTATATTTATTTTCCTTTTTGTTGCCCTTGTTTTTTTTTTTATTGTTGTTGTAGTTATTGTTGTTATTGATGTCGTCGTCATTGTTAGAGAGGACAGAGAGAAATGGAGAGAGGAGGGGAAGACAGAGAGGGGGAGAGGAAGATAGACACCTGCAGACCTGCTTCACTGTCTGTGAAGTGACTCCCCTGCAGGTAGCGAGCCGGGGGCTCAAACCGGGATCCTCACTCTAGTCCTTGCGCTTTACGCCACTTGCACTTAACCTGCTGCGCTACAGCCTGACTCCCAGTTCTAACTTTTCTTAGTATCACATCTGAACTACCTAGGCAAAAGGGAAACGATTCAAAACTAAAAGGAAAGCAACCACAGCTCTAATTTTGCCAGAGAGAACTCTGGCATTAGTGAAGAAAGAAACCAAACTTGATAAGATCATCCTCTAAGAAGTTAAGCATCTCTGGCACTCCCCAGCATGGCACTATACTGTCCAAGGCAAATCGCTTCTTTGCACCTCACTTCAGTCCCTTTAGTCAACAGTGTCCCATCAATGTGTGTGTGTGTGTGTGTGTGTGTGTGTGTGTGTGTGTGTGTGTGTGTGTGTGTGTTAATATTAATAATACTCCCCAGAATCTGAAGTTCTGTTGGAAGGCAAGGAGAGTTGAAGAATTAGCAATAAGTCTACTCTGCCAGGAGAGGGAGCCTAGTCTGGAGCCTCCAGAAACAGGCAGCTGTAGCCAGAGTGGACATCTGGAAACTCAGAGCCTGGCTGGGTGAAGAGGATATCCAGCACCAAACAGGTCCAGCTGACTTACCTGCAGGCAGATTAAACTCTAAGATTTCTAAGCTCCATTCTTCTTTTAAAATGTTCAATGTCCATAAACTCAGTAACATCTAAGGTAGCTGATTTTCAAGGCGACCTTGAAAAGATGGGCTGTATTCTGATATTATATTTGGGAGTATGGCTCATTCGGAGATTAATTATGTACTCTGAAGTCATGGTTACATAAGTGTCCGCTGTATGCTGTGTCACTTGCCGTCCCCCACCCCCACCCCCACCACAGGAGCTGCAGTGTAACTTGAGCTCAAGTGTTTTCAGCCACTGAAAACACTTACACAATACTGCTAACTTTCCAAACTGACTTGTATTTCCACTAAAGAAAAACAAATTATTCCATTTTCCCCTCTTACTTTCTATTATTCATATATATATATATATATACACAGAAATGAGTGAAAATGACAAATAAAACTATAGTACTTATTTTCTTCAATTCCTTAGTAAAAACAAAACAGGTTAAATATATTTTTTCTTTTATTTTTTTTTCTGGTGGAAGGCTTATTATGTCTGTTCGCAGTGAACTTTAAAAAAAAAAGAGGGTGAGAGAAGAGAAAGTGAGAGACGTCACAACACCACTCTATGCTCTCTGGAAGCTTACCCTGTGCAGGTGCATGCATGTAATGGCTGCACCAGGGTTTGAACCAGGGTCTTCCCACAAAGTAAAGTGTGAGCTCTACCAGGTGAGCCACCTTCTACCCCCCTCAACCAGGTCAAATATTTCAATTTCACAGAAGACTATTAAAAACTAATCAGTAGGGAGTCGGGCTGTAGCGCAGTGGGTTAAGCACAGGTGGCGCAAAACACAAGGACCGGCATAAGGATCCCGGTTCGAACCCCGGCTCCCCACCTGCAGGGGAGTCGCTTCGCAGGCGGTGAAGCAGGTCTGCAGGTGTCTATCTTTCTCTCCTCCTCTCTGTCTTCCCCTCCTCTCTCCATTTCTCTCTGTCCTATCCAACAACGACAACAACAATAATAACTACAACAATAAAACAAGGGAACAAATAAATAAAAATAATAATAAAAAACTAATTAGTAAACCGACTGGCTTGCTCAGGGCCAGTTTAAGCACATCTAATACTCTTGATTAATTTGGCTTAGGGTCCCTCAGTGGGAGGTGCAAGTCAGGCCTCCTTGCCCAGATCCGTGCTGTTCACATACCCAGCATCCCTACCTCCAGGCTACAGGCAGCACTTTCCCCGGTGAGAAGCTTTCCAGGGCACACAGGAAATGACTCTAAAAGGTTTCAGCAGACGCAGCTTCTCACAAGTGTTTTCTAAACTACTCTTGCCGCCAGGCTCCCCTCCTTCCTCCTCTGGACTGCTCTAGCTGCCATGCAGCTTACTATTGGTGGTGAGTCACACTCCAGTCTTGTTTGTATAGCATGCTATGACGCAAGCTCGTCATGGTCGGGGTGGCAATTTATCTTTGCACCCAAAAGACATAAAAAAGTACTTGGTACGCAGTTAAGAGTTTAAGAAGATGGGTTTGGAAGATAGCGTACTGGATATGCATAAAACTTTCATTCTTGAGACTCTGAGGTCCCAGATTCAATCCCCAGCACAACCATAAGCCAGAGCTGAGCAGTGTTCTGGCCTTTCAAAGAGTTCTAAAAAGTTTTAAACTGACTCAACACCGGCGGTTGGGTGCTGGCGCAGCGGGTTAAGCGCACGTGGCGCAAGGTGCAGGGACCAGCATAAGGATCCCGGCTGGAGGCCACGGCTCCCCACCTGCAGGGGAGTCCCTTCACAGGCGGTGAAGCAGGTCTCCAGGTGTTTATCTTTCTCTCCCCTCTCTCTGTCTTCCCCTCCTCTCTCCATTTCTCTCTGCCCTGTCCAAGAACGAGCAACATCAACAGCAACAATAACCACAACAAGGCTACAACAACAAGGGCAACAAAAGGGGGGGGAGGCCTCCAGGAGCAGTGGGTTCATGGTACAGGCACTGAGCCCCAGCAATAACCCTGGAGACAAAGAAAAAAAAACTGACAACACCAAACAACAACCTATAAAAGATGCAATACTGCCATTTCAAACTAAAGCCTCAATTAACTGTATCTTATCCTCATTTGATAAAGAGGGCAGCAAGACAGACAACATGTTTAATTTCTGCCTCCAATGAGTGGCATAAAAGAGCTGTAAGTCTCAAATCAGATCACTGCATTTGTTGGTATTACTAAACTTTCTAAAACAGCACTGTCCACTAAAATAAATGTTTTAAAAAAATTACAAAGGGAGAGCAGATGTAGATAGCATAATGGTTATGCAAAGAGACTCTCATGCCTCTTTGTCACAGGTCTCTGTGTCCCCAAAGTCACAGGTTCAATCCCCCACACCACCATAAGCCAGAGCTGAGCAGTGGTGTGGTAAAAAAAATTACAAAAAGGGCCAAAGTGGTGGCACGCCTGTTTGAGTGCACATATTATAATGCAGAAGGACCCAGGTTCAAGCCCCCAGTCAACATCTTCAGAGGAGAAGCTTCACGACCAGTGAAGCAGTGTTGAGGTGTCTCCCTCAAATCTGTCCCTCTCTATCTCCCCTTTCCTTTTCAGTTTCTTTCTTTATCCAAAATAAACAAATAAAAATATTTTTTTTAATTACAAAGAAATTAGTGACCCATATCCATGACCTTCAGAGAACTGCTGCAGGTCCAATGGAGGGGATGGGACACAGAACTCTACTGGTGGGAACTGTATGGAATTACACCCCTATTATCTTACAAGTTTGTAAATCAGTATTCAATCACTAATAAAATAGAAATTGGCAAAATCAATGAAGTTTTAACATAATATAGACAAACCACTAAAGTTTAATAATATAAAACATCATTGATGAGCTATTTTGCATTCTCTTTTCATGTTAGTTCTTTGAAATCCTGTGTTTTCTATTTACTATACAGCATATCTCAACTGGACTTGCCTCAGTTTAAGTGTTATATAGCCATGTGACTCGTGTAAGCTGAGAATACACATTTAAAACAGAATCCAAACTAGCTCTCCTCTCGATATCCATAATTAAGTTTCAATCAAGATGGCCCAAGAGCCCTAGGCATGCAGGATTCCTCTTTCCTGCTTCATTACAGCACATGTGAGAGAACACATAGAAACAGAAGCACTTGGATATAAGACTACAAGTCATAAAGGGTCCCTAAGACCCTTTATGGAAAAAGCACTGATAGGAGGAGGATCTTTGAAACCTTTATCTGACAGGGTGATGCATCAAGCTCTGCCCAGGGAAACAAAGCTCCACAGGAACAGTCTGAAAATCCACCCACACAAAACTCAAAGCAAAGTACAGATGAAAATTTAATGAAGGTATCTCGACATACAAGAAAGGAACCTGAGAGTTAGTGACTGGCAGATTTAAGGCCAATATAGCAGGAGGCAGCATTTCAAGGACAAAGAGAGGGATGAAACATATTCTACTAAAGAAACGCCATATGCTTAGCTTTTTCTTCTTTGGTATGCAGTGCCAGGCAATGAAAGAGCCATCTCCCAGTTCAATTTTTATTCTGTATTTGAGACCTCAGAGGAGGTGAAAATGGAGAGATACCAAAGGACTGGTCCACACCCACAAAGGTCCTTTGGTGCTATCCATGTTGCTCCCATGTGGTATCCAAAAGTCCTGGGTTCACTCAGGGTAAGACATGCACTCTATCAGCTAACAGTGAAGCAGGTCTGCAGGCGTCTATCTTTCTCTCCCCGTCTTCCCCACCTCTCTCAATTTCTCTCTGTCCTATCCAACAATAACGACAGCAACAACAACAATGACAATAAACAACAAGGGCAACAAAAGGGGAAAAAACTCAAAAACTTTTTAAAAATTAAAAAATATTTTTTAAAAATATTTTTTTTTTTTTAATATTTATTTATTCCCTTTTGTTCTTGTTGGTTTATTGTTGCAGTTATTTTTGTCATTGTTGGATAGGACAGAGAAATGGAGAAAGGAAGGGGAGACAGAGGAGGAGAGAAAAATAGACACCTGCAGACCTGCTTCACCACCTGTGAAGCCACTCCCCTGCAGGTGGGGAGCCTGGGGCTTGAACCAGGATCCTTATGCTGGTCCTTGCGCTTTGCGCCACGTGCACTTAACCTGCTGCGCTACCACCCAGCTCCCAAAACATACAGTTAAGATAGTCTTGGGGTTCTCGGGCAGGGGTAGATAGCATAATGGTTATGCTAACAGACTTTCATGCCTGAGGCTCCCTCAAGTCCCAGGTTCAATCCCCTGCACCACCATAAGCCAGAGCTGAGCAGTGCTCTGGTTAAAAAAAATTTTTTAAAAAAAGATAGTCTTGGGGTTCTAAAGTCCCAGGCTCAATCTCCTGCACTACCATAAACCAGAGCTGAGCAGTGCTCTGGGGAGGAAAGAAAAAATTCCGCCCAGGGGTTTCTGTTGGTGATGCACTGATAAAACACACACATGCAAGGACCCGAATTCAAGCCCCCACCCCCAGTTGCAGGGGGAAAGCTACAAGAGTGGTGAAGCAGTGCTGCAGGTGTCTTCCTCCCTCTAATTTATCTCTGTCTCTACCCAAAGTAAATAAATAAAAAAATTTTAAATCACCCCGGAGCAGTGAAGTCTTGGGGAAGGCCAAAAAGAGTTTCTAATCTGTGATTTATAGCTGTGAGATGAGTGGGTCAATGTCAGGTTAAAACTGGTTGCCCTTTCCAGCCTTCACAACAGAATGAAAGTAGGCATATTGTTGCTCACCTCTAACCAGACACTACCACACTAACAGCAGACGCACACCACTTGTTCAGAACAAGAAAAAGGCACAGAAAACTCCTAAAAGACTCAGTGACTTCCTTACTGCTTTTTTCTCTTTATAAAAGCCTTCTTGTTTCTCACTACCATTAGCAAAGTTAATGGTTGCTGTAGACCCCATTCCCCCACCACCAACCCTGTACATGTATGGCTCCTCCTCCCTCTTCCTGGTAGAGGAATACAGCTCAGTAGGTGGAAAAAACGGCCAAATTCTGTGGTCCTGGAGATGATGCAGCCAGATTAAGAGGCTGAGATCCCAAGTTTGATTCCTGGTATCACATGTGCTTTGGTTCTGTCCACCTTTCCCCAGTCCCAACTGATAAGTCTTTTTTTTTTTTTCCCTCCAGGGTTATTGCTGGGCTCGGTGCCTGCACCATGAACCCACCGCTCCTGGAGGCCATTTTTCCCCCTTTTTGTTGCCCTAGTTGTTGCAGCCTCGTTGCCGTTATTATTGCCATGATAAGTCTTTTTTTAATGACCACATTTCTATTATCAAATACTAAAATGTGTGCATATACTTTTTTTGTTTTTCTTTACCAGAGCACTGCTCATTTCTGTCTTAAGATGGTGCTGGGGATTGAACCTGGAGTTTTGTGGAATCTCAGGCATGAACATCTTTTTGTATAACCAGTATGATATCTCCCCACCACCACCACAACCCAGCTATTTGTTTTTTCCTCATGCTAACTATTTTAAGAGGAGCTATTGCTCTATTAAATTTACCAAGTCCCAAAGATACTTTTCCATATAATCACTAGCTATTATAAGCAGAGTCTAGGTTTCACTGGCTTTTAACACACAGCTTCATTGTTGGCTTTTTTTTTTTTTAACCTGTCTAGGTAATCTCTTATGCTGACACACAGGAATGGTTTTGTTGTTTTCTTTTTTCACAACAGATTATTTTTTTAATTTAAATATCTTTTTAAACTTTATTTATTTGATAGGACATACAGAAGTTGGGAGGGGAGGGAGAGAGAGAGAAGGAGAGACAGAGCGACACCTGCAGCCCTGCGTAACAGCTCGTGAAGCCTCCCCCCTGCAGGTGGGGACCCAGGGCTTGAACCCAAGTCCTTGTGCACTGTAATGTGTGCACTTAACCAGGTGTGCCACCACCTGGCCTCTACAGCAGATTCTTAGAAAGAAAAGCCTCTGGCCCACTCTCCAAAGGGAGGCTAGGTCAACATACTCTGCCACTCAAGGAAGACTGGTCGTGAAATGAGTGCAGCCTAGAATGTTCCTAGCTATGACCATGGAATGGGAGCTCAGACCTACAGGGATACAGAGGTTACACTGGCTCCTGTGCTTAATATGGACACCAGATCGATGGGGTTTACAATTAATGGTATTTATATACTTTTCCCATATTTGGGAGCTACTCTCTTCCCTGATCCAGCTTTCTGGTTCTATTTCCAACTCTGATACCACCTCCCCAGACAATACCTTTAGCCCACTTGCATGTCAGCTGTCAGGCTCAGGCAAAAATTAGTAAAGTCATGGCCCACTTGGAAAATACCTAAAACTTCCTTTTTTCCAAAATGGAGACCCAAAATCTCTTCTGCTATAGTCTTACCTTTTGGTTTCTGATTATTAAACAATCTGTTCTGCTTTATATCTTAATGCTCTTTAGCCACCAAGTTGCAGATGCTACTATCACGTCAATGTGACCTCCCTGGGCAGAGGACCTCACCAATGTGTCCTGGAGCCCCACTTCTCCAGAGCTCTGCCCCACTTGGGAAAGACAGAAACAAGCTGGGAGTCAATGTCCATGTCCAGGGGAGAAGCAATTAAAGAAGCCAGACCTTACACTTTCTGCACCCCATAATGATCCTGGGTCCATACACCCAGAGGGATAAAGAATAGGAAAGCCTCCAATGGAGGGGATGGGATGCAGAACTCTGGTGGTGGGAAGTGTGTGGAATTGTACCCCTCTTATCCAACAAACTTGTCGATCATATAAAAAACAAAAAGAAAAGCTTCACCTCTAATTGTAGAAAATAAGATTGGCAAACATACAAAAAGGCCAGGAATTTGGCATGGCACAAGTTCTAACATGAGAAGCAGAAGTTGCTTTTCCACAGTGAATGTAACTCCTCATAAACTACAAGTTCTTCAGTGACAACTGTTCATTAAAAATGTGCCTTTCAATAATGGCAAAGCACTCCTACTCAAATTAACTTCCTAAAACATGGCAGGAAGAAAAGTTTTAACTTTGCATGCAAACAGAAGTGGAGTTTTCCCCTATTCTGACTGATATGGAAAAAAATTTTTTTTAATGTGTTGAAACCTAACATCCTTCAGCAATGAAAGATCTTAGGAGCAGAGAAAGGGAACAGTTAAAAAAAAAAGAATCTTGGGAGTCCGGCGGTAGCGCATAGGGTTAATCACATGTGGTAAAAAGCTCAAGGACCGGCGTAAGGATCCCGGTTCGAGCACCCGGCTCCTCACTTACAGGGGAAGTCTCTTCACAAGCGGTGAAGCAGCTCTGTAGGTGTCTTTCTCTCCCCGTCTTTTCGTCCTCTCTCCATTTCTCTTTGTCCTATCCAACAACAATGGCATTAATAACAATAATTACTACAACAAAACAAGAGCAACAAAAGGGAATAAATAAATGAAAATAAAAATTTAAAAAAAAATCTTTGGGGGTTGGGTGATACAGGTTAAGCACACATTGCGAAAAGAGCAAGGACCCTGAGGATTCCGGTTCCAGCCCCTGCAGGGCTCCCTACCTGCAGGGGAAAAGCTTTCTGAGTGGTGAAGCAGTGCTGCAGGTGTGTCTCTCTCTCCCTCTCTATCACCCCCTTTCCTCTTTACTTCTGGTGAAAAGCTTCATGAGTGATGAAGCAAAGGCTGCAGTTGTCTCTCTTTCCCTCTCCCCTTCTACCTCCCCCTCCCCTCTCAATTACTGGTCTCTAATAAAGATTTAAAAAAGAGAGAGAGAGAGAGAAAGGAAGGAAGGAAGGAAGGAAGGAAGGAAGGAAGGAAGGAAGGAAGGAAGAAAGAAAGAAAGAAAGAAAGAAAGAAAGAAAGAAAGAAAGAAAGAAAGATGGCATCCAGGAGCAGTGGATTCATAGTGCAGGCAGCAAGCCCCAGCGATAACCGTCAGGCAGTGGCACCTCTGGTTGAGCACACAGGTCACCATGGCCTCGAGTGCTCCTCCCCCCACGGGGGGATGCTTCATGAGTGATGAAGCAGATGTCTCTTCTCTCTCCCTCTCTATTTCCCATTCCCTTCTCAACTTTCTTGTCCTATGGAAAGAAAACAATTTTTCAATGTGAGGACCACTGTAAAACTAGCATATACAGAAAATACAAGCCTGAAAACAAAAGCAAAAACACTTCACTGGAAAGCACTGTCTAATATTTAAATTTGACTCTGAAGGGGCCAAGTGGTGGCACACCTGGCTTAGCACTCACATTACAGTGCACAATGCCCTGGTCCCCACCTGCAAGGGAAAAGCTTCATGAGTGGTGAAGCAAAGGCTGCAGGTGTCTATCTTTCCCTCTCCCCTTCTACCTCCCCCTCCCCTCTCAATTTCTCTGTCTCTATCCAATATTAAATAGATTTTAAAAATAAATAAATTTTACTGATATTAGATTCTCAAAGTAACAACCTAAGCAAGTCACATATGCTTTGGAATAGTTACCTGCTATAGGATTTTACTTTTTTCTAGTGACCCATCTACAAAATAATAATAAAATAAGGGAAGAGAAAGGAAGGGAGGGACGAAGGGAGGAAGAAAGGGAGAGAGGCAGGAAGGGAAAAGAAAAAAAAAATCTTAGTGATAAAAGTTTTCTTTTAATGGCTAGGGAAATAATTCAAATGGCAGAACATCAGACTTGAATGCCTGAGGTTCCCAGCTTGATCCCTGACACTGCACGCCCCAGAATGCTGCTCTGGCTTGTCTCTCTCTCTCTCTCTGTCTCATGTGAAACTCTTATCATATTCTTTAATTTCACCTAGACTGTCAAAAAAAAAAAAAATCAACCTGTCTATGCAGTTTATTTTATACTTTGGAAAAGAAAACTCTTAAAAGTTCTTTCCCCACCTGCAGGGGAGTCTCTTCACAGGCGGTGAAGCAGGTCTGCAGGTGTCTGTCTTTCTCTCCCCCTCTGTCTTCCCCTCCTCTCTCTGTTTCTCTCTGTCCTATCCAACAACGACGACAACAACAATAACTACAACAATAAAACAACAAGGGCAACAAAAGGGAATAAATAAAATATTTTTTAAAAAAAGTTCTTTCCTGGGGCCAGAAAGACAGTGCAATGACACACAAGCACTTGCATTAAAGATGTCCCCAGGATTGATTCCTGGCACCACAAAGCTAGAGCTGAGTGGTGCTTTGGTCTAACTAAATAAAGTAAATTAAGAGGGTCCTCACAGTCTAAAGATAATACAATGTACTGTCTCCAATAAAAAGTCATTCTGGGGGGGTCGGGCGGTGGCGCAGTGGGTTAAGCGCACGTGGCGCAAAGCGCAGGGATCGGCGTAAGGATCCCGGTTCGAGCCCCCGGCTCCCCACCTGCAGGGGAGTCGCTTCACAGGCAGTGAAGCAGGTCTGCAGGTGTCTATCTTTCTCTCCCCTTCTCTGTCTTCCCCTCCTCTCTCCATTTCTCTCTGTCCTATCCAACAACGAATTGCGTCAACAAGGGCAATAATAATAACCACAATGAAGCTACAACAAGGGCAACAAAAGGGGAAAAAAGAAAAAAAAAAAAGGCCTCCAGGAGCGGTGGATTCATGGTGCAGGCACCGAGCCCAGCAATAACCCTGGAGGAGGGGAAAAAAAAAAAAAAAAGTCATTCTGGGTGGCCCGGGAAATGGCACAGTGCATAAAGCGTTGGACCTTAAGCATGAAGTACTGAGTTCCATGACCAGCATGGCTTGTTCCACAGTGATGCCCTACTTTTTTTTCTCTCTCTCTCTCTCCCTCCCCCCCTCCCTTCCTCTCCCTCTCCTTTTCCCTCCCCCCCCTCCTCTTTCTCCCTACCTCTAATTAATAAATCTTTAAAATAAATGGGGAATTGGGCGATAGCACAGTGGGTTAAGTGCAGGTGGCACGAAGTGCAAGGATCACCATGAGGATCTGGGTTCAAGCCGCCGGCTCCCCACCTGCAGGGGAGTCCCTTCACAGGCAGTGAAGCAGGTCTGCAGGTGTCTGTCTATCTCTTGCCCTCTCTGTCTTCCATGTCTCTCTGTCCTATCCAGCAATGATGACATCAACAACAATGATAACTACAACAATAAAAAAAACAAGGGCAACAAAAAGGGAAATAAATAAACATTTAAAAATAAAATAAAATAAATGAAAACACCCTGGAGTTGAGGGGAAGCAAAGAGAAATCAGGACAAAGGGAACATACATGCTGAGTTTCAGTGATGCACACCTGAAACTTACACAATACAATCATAATTTTTTAAAAGAATTTATTTATTTACTTATGAGAAAGATAGGAGGAGAGAGAGAAAGAACTAGACATCACTCTGGTACATGTGCTGCCGGGGACTGAACTTGGGACCTCATGTCTGAGAGTCCGATGCTTTATCCACTGCGCCACCTCCCGGACCACAATACAATCGTATTTTAACTAAAAAAGAAAACTATCATCCTAAAAAGTAAATCAGCTAGGGGGTCAGGGGGTAGCTCAGCGGGTTAAATGCACATGGTGTGAAGTGCAAGTACCGATGTAAGGATCCCAGTTCCAGCTCCTATACCACTACTTCACCAATCATGAAGTTTTCCCCTTGCCAAGTGGGGACCAGGGGTCAAACTTGGGTCCTTATGCATTGTAATGTGTGCATTCAACCAGGTGCATCACCACCCAGTCCTGATTGAAAGATTTTAAGGAAAACATCTTTTAGCTTTCCTGAAAGGGTAAAAAAAAAAAAAAAATCTCATTGCACTTGACTAGGAATTTGTAGAAATGGGGGGAAAATCTAATTCCATTCCCTTTTACATAAAACCCAAAATCTGGATGATTTGCACATTCTGAACATCTGGAGCTTTAGGCCTTTAACTTCAGAGAAGATACAGGACATTAAGATCTTGGTAATTTTAAGTGTGAAAAATGGTAAGAGTTAAAACTGGGATCTAATCCTAAAGTTAGACATAAGTAAACAAAGAATACAAATATCAAACTGCTTAATTCAACTTGGAACTATTTTAGACTTGACGCGTTTATAAAATATTAGGATAGAAAAATGTCTGACTGTGGTCTCGCTAGGATTCCTGAGAAGAAATACATTTCCCCCAGAGAAAGATACTGCAAAGAACACCTAATAGGGAATCCATAATAGGACTATCTGCTCTTTTCAGAAGTTTTTCAAATAACCACAAGACAATTTAAAAATTAGACTCACCCATTGAGTTAGTTCTAACAGAATCTCTCCTTCTGGAAGTACCAGATGGAACTCAGGGGAAGGAAAAAAATTCTCTGGTAGTTGACGCCAGGGCCAGGATACTAATCCACAAGTCCCAGCCAAATTCAAGGTTGATTACTTACATCTGTCAACCTCCCTCCACCCCCTAAAAAGACTCCTGTGTGTCTAACTGAAATCTGAAGATGTACTTGAATTTCTTAGCTGGGGGAGATAGCACAGATATGCAGAGACTTTCATGCTTGAGGCTCCGAAGTCCCAGGTTCAATCCCCAACACCACCACCATGAACCAGAGCTGAGCAGTAAACAAAACAAAATTTATTTTGTGGTCCGGGAGGTGGTGCAGTGGATAAAGCACTGGACTCTCAAGCATGAGGTCCTGAGTTTAAACCCCAGCAGCATATGTGATGAGTGATGTCTGGTTCTTTCTATTTTTCTCATCAATAAATAAAATCTTTAAAAAAGAAATTCCTTTTTTTCCCCCTTTTGTTGCCCTTGTTTATCATTGTTGTTGTTGTTATTGCTGGATAGGACAGAGAGAAACAGAGAGAGAAGGAGAAGAGAAAAACAGACACATGCAGACCTGCTTCACCGACTGTGAAGCGAAGCCCCTGCAGGTGGGGGTACAGGGGCTCAAACCAGGATCCTTAGCCAGTCCTTGTGCTTTGCGCCATGTGCGCTTAACCGGCTGCACTACCGCCCGACTCCCGAAAGAGAGTCTTCTTTTTTTTCAATTTCTTTTATTTATTTATTTTATTTTATTTTTACCAGAGCACTGCTCAGCTCTGGTTCATGATGGTGTAGGGAATTGAGCCTGGGACTTCGGTGCCTCAAGCATGAGAGTCTCTTTGTATAACCATTATACTATCTATCCCTGACCCCAAAAGAAATTCTTATATATTACTATGAAACAGTCTTCACTTAAAAGTGCACTAGAGGGTCGGGCAGTAGCGCAGCCAGTTACGCGCACCTGAAGTGAAGTGCAAGGATCCCAGTTCCAGCCCCCAGCTCCCCACCTGCAGGGGGTCACTTCACAAGCAGGTGTCTTTCTCTCCCCCTCTCTATCTTCCCTCCTCTCTCCATTTCTCTTTGTCCTATCCAACAACAATGACATGAGTAACAACAATAATAATAACCACAACAATGATAAAACAATAAGGGCAACAAAAGTAGGAAGAAAAAAAAAGCCTCCAGGAGCAGTGGATTCCTGGTGCAGGCACCGAGCACTAGCAATAACCCTGGAGGGGGGAAAACGCACTGAAGCTCAAATGCTGATTTAAAGCATATGGATTCTTGTAGTTCTTTCTGCATGAGAAACATTTATTAAAAATATGTAAGGCTGGTTTGTGCCACCACCCACCCCAAGCCCACAACCTTGAATTTCTATTTATCTGTTTGTTTATTAGACTCAGACATACAGAAATCAAGAGAGGAGACAGGGAGGTAGAAAGAGAGGCATCAGCAGCACTACTTCACCACTTGCGAGGCTTTCCCCCTGCAGGTGGGGACCAGGGGTTTGAATCTGGGTGCTTACACATTGCTCAACCAGGTGAGCCACCACTGGGCCCTATCACGAATTTCTTAAAACTAAGGAGGAAAGATTTGCTGCTAGGACTAGGATCACGATGGGAGGGGGGTTGTTGCTACATATGCAAATATCAGTTACAAGGCATTCTAGAGTTGAGCAAAGCACCTGCACACAAACAAGAAAAATATACTCAGAAGCAGGTCTGAACAGCAAGTGTAAGTCAGTCACTTAAGGTTCACTGCCAACATTGTCTGTGTGCTGCTTAAAATAACACAAACTGGGGTCTAATTTCTAGCTGTATTCACCAATTATGTAGCCTTTTAGTCAAATTAGTAAATTTCTTTATGCTTTAGTACCCTCCATTTGACTGGTTTTTTTTTTCTTTTTTCTTCGTCAAAATCACTACTAGGTGTTGGGAGACAGCTCACTCAGTAGGGTATACTCCTTACCATTTGTGAAAACCCACATTTAGACCAAGACTACATGTAAGCACCAAGGTACCAGGGAAGAACAACAAATGGTGGAACAGTGGAACAGTACTGTGGTGCTTCTCCCTCTGTTTGTCTCCTTCTTTCTCCATATCCCCCATATATATATGTGTGTGTGTGTGTGTGTGTGTGTGTGTGTGTGTGTGTGTGTGTGTGTGTGTATCTACATTACATATATATATATATATATATGGGAGGGGAGGGAAACAGGGCTGCAGGCATCTGTCTCTCTCCCTCTCTATCCCCCCTTCCTCTCAATTTCTAGCTGTCTCTATCAAATAAAGATAAATTTTTAAATATTTATTTTATTTATTTATTCCCTTTTGTTGCCCTTGTTGTTTTATTGTTGTAGTTATTATTGTTGTTGTTGTTGTTGGATAGGACAGAGAGAAATGGAGAGAGGAGGGGAAGACAGAGAGGAGGAGAGATAGATAGACACCTGCAGACCTGTTTCACCGCCTGTGAAGCGACTCCCCTGCAGGTGGGGAGCCGGGGTTCGAACTGGGATCCTTATGCCGGTCCTTGTGCTTTGCGCCACCTGCGCTTAACCCGCTATGCTACAGCCCGACTCCCCAAATAAAGATAATTTTTAAAAAATGTTAAAAAAAAATTATAGCCTATATGGCCATACCTTATCTGTTCCCTCCCAAGTCTCTAGCTCAGGATCTCGACACCAATATGCTCTACCCTCCTGGAACCTACGTTCCTTTACTTCCTCTTGATCTCTACTCCAAAGTCATGCTGGGTAAAATATCCTGTTACCCAGGGTTGGGCGGTAGGTAGCGCAGCGGGTTAAGCACACATGATGCGATGCCTAAGGACAGCCTAAGGGTCTCGGTTCCAGCCACCAGCTCCCCACCTGCAGGGGAGTCGCTTCACAGGCGGTGAAGCAGGTCTGCAGGTATCTATCTTTCTCTCCCCCTCTCTGTCTTCCCCTCCTCTCTCCATTTCTCTCTGTCCTATCCAACAATGACAACATCAATAACAATAACTACAACAATAAAACAAAGGCAAAAAAGGGAATATTAAAAAAGAATTTAAAAAACTGTCACTTCCAAAGTTGACCTAAATTATAATAAAGTTTTACTATAAATAATAAGAAAAGCATCTAATTCCAATCAAGATCAGAAAACACAGCAGCTAACATGCTCAAGCACAAGCAGAACAGGTATGACCTTTGTCTTCCACAGAATACCTACGCAGGGTCCCACCCAGTTTCAGGTTTTCACCCATGTGAACTAGATCTGGTGGGTAAAGGTGTATTCCACTAAGTTCTCTGAACCTCAAAAAGTAGGCACAACTGGTCCGGGAGGTGGCACAGTGGATAAGGCATTGGGCTCTCAAGCATGAGGTCCTGAGTTCAATCAGCACATGTACCAGAGTGATGTCTGGTTATTTCTCTCTCTCTCCTATCTTTCTCATTAATAAATAAATCTTAAAGGAGTTGGGCGGTAGTACAGTGGGTTAAGCACAGGTGGCGCAAAGTGCAAGGGCTGGCGTAAGGATCCCGGTTAAAGCCCCTGGCTCCCCACCTGCAGGGGAGTTGCTTCACCGCTTGTGGTCTGCAGGTGTCTATCTTTCTCTCCTCTTCTGTCTTACCCTCCTCTCTCCATTTCTCTCTGTCCTATCTAACAACGTTGACATTGATAACAACAATAACTACAACAATAAAACAAGCGCTACAAAAGGAAATAAATAAGTAATAAATCTTAAAAAAAAAAAAAAGTAGGGACAAAACCTTAACCAATCACCTACTTCCTTTGCTTTCATACAGACTGACCTTACTCTTGGCCAGTTTCACTCTGCTGAACTAATAACTAAGCATCCGCAGTTAGGATTATCTGAGCACAGACTCTGACATCACCACTTATTAGCAAGGTACTTGACTTTTTTATGCCTCCTCTGTAAAACAGGGATAATGAATGACAGCACCCTCCTTAGGTTAGGTTGATTAATGAAATAAAATAGATAAAAGAGCTCAGTGGCCACAGAAAGCCCTCAATAAATGTTAATTATTATTTCCAGAGCAGGTAAAAAAAATAAAATGCCTCAAGACTGAGAAGCAATATACCTGATGATTCTTGCAAAAGATTATCATTAAGCCCCAAAGTCAAACACATTTGCTATCCTGACTGTGGGGACGACAGGTAACAGGAAGAATAATAGTAAAGCTAAAACCCACCAGAATCACAACCTTAAATAGCAGCAACAACAGTAATACTGAGTGCCGAATAACCAACCAGGCGCTGCCCTTGCCTAAAACAGGAAGGAGAGCTGGGTTTTGTTTTGTTTTTAACTCAATTACAGAATTTCTCCACCCTCCTTTTTAAACACGGTCATTGGCATCCAAGTTTTGCTAAAAACAGGTATCTAAAAGGATTACAGTCTTAACGTGTAATTTCTTCATCCCAAGGAGGTGGGGCTGCTGGAGAGGCGGAGGGGGTGGCGCTTGGGTCCTGCCAGATGGAAAAGCCACATGAAGCGGACCAACAGCCAAGTTCGGGGCTTTTCCCCGAATCACAGTCAACTAAATACTACTACTAAAATCTTAAAAGCACACAAATCTTCAAAATCAGAAACCCAAAGGACTCTGCTTTTAAAATAGCCTCGGAACAAGTGTCATCTGTCCTCCCGGCCGCTGCAGGAGGTTCGGGCGACGGGGCAGCGGGGTTATTTCAGAAATCCTCGTCACCTCCTGACACCCCCCACGGGGGGGAAGCGGCACAAAAGCCGGGCCAGGCAGGCCCGGGCTCCCGCCGCCCGCACGGAGGCCACGGCCCGGGTGTCCTCCATTCGGGCGCCCAAACCGGAGCCCGGCTCACCCGGCGCGGCTCCCGGGGCAACAGGTCCGGCCGGGCCTCGGTCTCCCGGCTCCCGCCGACCCGAGGCCCCCCGACCCGCCGCCCGGGAGCGGCCCCGAGCCGCCGCAGGACGAGAGCGGAGCGCCAGGGAGGGAGCGGCGCCCGGGGCCGCGCAGGGCAAGGAGTCCAAGCTCCATCTTGAGGCGGGCGGAGGAAGGGAAGGCCGGGCGCGGCGCTGACGGGGCCGCACACTTTTCCGGCTCCAGAGAGGAGCCCCGCACGCCCCCAGCCTCCAGGGCCGCCCACTCGGGACGACCAGGTGCCCTCTCGGGCCGCCCGGCGCGGGACCCGACCCCCCCCCACGGACGCCGGGCCCCCAACCCCCGGCCCCGAGCCTTGCGGGCCCGGCAGGCGGGAGGGGAGCCGGGAGAAGGGCAGGGGAAGGGGCCGGGGCCCGCATGGCGCCCCGCTCACCGCGCCGCCGCCTCGGTCGCCGCCGGTCGCCGCCACCTGCCCCAGTGCAGCCGCAGCAGCCGCGCGGCCGCCGCCTCCCGCCTCCCCGGTCGTCCGCTGGGGGCGGAGGGAGCGTGACGCGCCGCCAGGAGAAGACGCCGCCGCCTCTGCCGCTGCCGCCGCCCCGGCTCCTCCCCGCGCGCTCCGCCGCCGCGCCGCCCCCCGCCCGGCCCGGACCTCCGCGCCCGCCGCCGCCGCAGGCCGACCGGACCCCCCAGCTCCCGGGCCGGCCTCACGCTCCCCGCGCTGACCGGAGCCCCTAGCCCGGCGCCCTGCGGACCCGCGCCCAGAACTCCGCGCCGCCTCTCCCGGCCGGGCTCGGAGCCCCGCACCCCTAGCCCGGCCCCAGTATCCTGCCTGTGTCCGAGCCCCCCGCCCCAGACCGGCGCCCTGAACCCCGCGCCCGCCGCTCTTTGTCTCCACCGCGGCTCCCGGGGAGGCGAGCCCCAGAGCCCCGGGCGAGCACCGGGATGGGGTGGGGGACTCACGTGAGGCCTGGACTGAGGGCTTCGCGTGGTTTTGCTTAGTTCCGCGTTTTCTGACGATATTCTCAGAATCTGCAAGTCACCCCGGAGAGCTCCATGCCGTCTAGACCATTGCGGATTAACTGGGAGCTGATTTTTGTTTTTCTTCCTTTCCCCAGTTAGACCCCGGGAAAGAAACCTTTTTGAAACCGGCTCGGTGGAGCTGCCCACGGCAGGTAAAATTTGGGGGGATTCCTCTCTGCCCCCCCCCCCCAGGCAGAGACCCAGGTGAGGAAGTCCTGGGAGGAAGGTGGACAGACTGCCTGCAGCCTCAGCGGCTGGACAGGGACCCGCTGTCGTTCCTCTGCCTCCCGGGAAAGACCGAGGGTTAAAAACCCCGTGAAACAATTCTCGCACTTGCTCCTTTGGTCGGAGAAAAGCCTCTTTTATTCGCCCCAGCCACTTGGACGCGAGCCCTGGTTAACGTCCCGTTCTCCTCGTTTTCAAAGAGATCTGTAAAAGCTTTTGAAAGGCACTGGCGGGGAGGCGGCAGCAGCCTGCTCGAGGCTGGTGGGCAGAGAGCCGCCAGAATTTCACTCCCATGGACCATGGCAACCCCAGAAGCTCTGCAGCTAGCTGGGAAGAATTTACAGCTGTCTGGAGGAAAACCCAAGACAAGGGGGCCCGAGCCTTCCCTCTCCTGGACGGTGGAAGAGAATACTTGGGAGCATGACTCTTTTGTTGATCTTTATTCAAAGTACTGTGCGGGCTGGACCCACAAGCTTGCACAGAACAGAGGAACAGCATTGGAAATTAGCAAAGTTCTGAACAAAATATTGATAAATTCATCTGCAGCCTCCTCCCTCAATTCGCATTCTAAAACGCCAAAAAAAAAATTTCTCTCTCTCTTCGTTTGCTCCTTCCTTCCTTCCTTCCTTTCTTCCTCCCTTCCTTCCTTCCTTCTTGTTTCCTGACCTAACATTGCCCCAATTTGCAAAGTGACCGATCAGAAGAGTGGTCACTGCCAGCATCCATATTTCTTTCTTTTTTTTTTTAATATTTTATTTATTTATTTATGAGAAACAGGAGGAGAGATTAAGAGCCAGACATCACTCTGGTACATGTGCTGCCGAGGATTGAACTCAGGACCTCATGCTTGAGAGTCCCATGCTTTATCCACTGCGCCACCTTCCGGAAGATGCATCCATGTTTCTATCTGAAAGTCAAACTTCACCCTTCATCTGGTGACTTCTCCCTCTAATGAGCAACTATGTAAATATAGATATTATACAAGGAGGCAAAGACCATTGCTGATAGTGGGGTGCAACTCTCTAAGCACCTATGTTTTTCTATTTTCTACCCATTCTGCTAAAATTTTTTAAATGCTAATATTTTCATTGTCAATTTTTGCATTAATTTCATTTTTTTAATAATCAAATTAAATGTAATTTCTACTGAGTTTCTAGCACCACTCCTACTTAAATGTGATTTCGGCCTATTCCCAACCCTCCTGCCAAAGCAGTGACTGGCCAGGATTAGGCTAGACTAGAGAAATTACTCCATATTATATCAGAATAAATACGTCCCATTTTTTAGATGGAGCCACTGCACTTTTTTAAAAAATGCATATCTTATGTATAAGCAGGAGAACAATACAATTGACAAAACACTAAAAGGCCCACCTGCAGGCAGTGAAGCAGGTCTGCAGGTGTCTATCTTTCTCTCCCTCTCTGTCTTCCCCTCCTCTCTCGATTTCTCTGCCCTATCCATCAACAAGGACGACAAAAGGGAAAAAATAGCCTCCAGGAGCAGTGGATTTATAGTGCAGGCACCAAACCCCAACAGTAAACCTGGAGAAAAAATAAAAATGCCTTTTAAAAGAATTTTTTAAAATGGAGGAAAATGGCCTAAGTAAAAAGTCCGGCAGGAGTTCCCAAATCTTAACAGCATAGGGAAGGGAATACCTGGTTAGTTTTGCTGAGACAAAACAAACTTTAGTCTTATCAGTAATGTAACCAATAGAGAGAACTACAAAGAGAACTGTGTTGAGGGGGAGAGGTAATGGCACTGTAGTCATAACAGAAAGTCAGTAGATAATGTCTACCGATGATAAATAAGTAACAATACAAGGATATATTTAGAGTTATGGAAGTTATCACCAGAAGAATAACAACAACAAAGGTAAAAAAAATAATAATGATCTCAGGGGAACAGGTTGAGCCAGAGACCAAGAAAGCATTCTTTTCACCATAAATGCTACCGTGCTTACCTATTTCCCAAGAATTTAAAAGTAAAATATATTGGCCAGAAGGTGGCACAGTGGATAAGGCCTGAGAATGTCAAGCATGAGGTCCCAAGTTTGATCCCCAGCATTGCATGTGCCAGTGATCCTCTGGTTTTCTCTGCCTTTTCTCTATCACTAGTAAATAAATCTTTAAGAAATAAAGTGAAATCTGTATGTTTGCTTGCTGTACTTTAAAAATAAACGAAAAGGGGCTGGTCATAACGAAGCAGTTATGCACACATGGAGAGAAGCACAGGAAGTGGTGTAATGGTCCCAGTTTCATCCTCCAGCTCACCATACAGGGGGATCACTTCACAAGCAGTGAAGCAGATATGCAGGTGTCTTTCTCTCTCCCTCTCTGTCTTCCTCTCATCTCTCCATTTTTTTTCTCTGTCCTACCCAACAACAGCAGTGGCAACAGTAACAACAAGTAGGACAACAAAATGGGAAAAAAAGGCCTCCAGGAGCAGTGGATTCATAGAGCAGGCACCAAGCCCCAGCAATAACCCTGGAAGCAAAATAAATAAATAAACAAACCACACATTTATCTACTTTACAAGAGACAAACAGACAGGGTTATCACTGGGGCTTGGTGCCAGCACTATGAATCCACTGCTCCCAGTGGCTATTTTTTCCACTTTCTTGGATAGGACAGAGAAATTGAGAGGGGGAGGAGAGATAGAGGGAGAGATATAGAGAGACACCTGCAGACCTGCTCCCCCCACCCCTTGTGAAGTGTCTCCTCTACAGGACAGTACTGCTACGTAGAGGGGAGCAGAGGATTGAACCCACATCCTTACCCAGGTCCTTGCACTTAATACTGTATGTGCTTAACCAGGTGCACCACCACTCAGCCCCACACACACAATTTTTTGTTGTTGGGGTTGTTTGTTTGTTTTGCTTTATTTGTTTTATTTACCACAGCACTGCTCAACTCTGGTTTATGGTGGTGCAGGGAGCTGAACCTGGGACTTTGGAGCCTCAGGCATAAAAGAGCATTTGTATAACCATTATGCTATCTACCCCAGGCCTTTTTTTTTTAATAATATTTATTTATTTACTTATTCCCTTTTTGTTGGGCTTGCTGTTTTATTGTTGTAGTTATTATTGATGTCGCTGTTGTTGGATAGGACAGAGAGAAATGGAGAGAGGAGGGGAAGACAGAGAGGGGGAGAGAAAGATAGACACCTGCAGACCTGCTTCACCGCCTGTGAAGCGACTCCCCTGCAGGTGGAGAGCCGGGGGCTTGAACCAGGATCCTTACACAGGTCCTTGTGCTTTGCGCCATGTGCGCTTAACCCGCTGTGCTACCACCCGACTCCTTTTTTTTTTTTAATTTGCATGAAATTACCTGTCTTTCTCAATTCCTATTGGAAAAGAAGTTTCCAGATAGCAAGGACTACTCACGGTTAGTCATTCCTTTATCTGCACCCCCAGAATAATGCAGAGTCTATAGTAGGTTAGTTTTTAAAACAGAATGTAAGAGTTTATGTTCTATTTAATGGGAATTTTTTTATATGTTTTATTAAAGAATAATACAGTAGTGTTCCGGGAGGTGGCCCAGTGAATAAAGCATCGGACTCTCAAGCATGAGGTCCTGAGTTCAATCACTGGCAGCACATGTACTAGAGTGATGTCTGGTTCTTTCTCTCTCTCCTGCTATCTTTCTCATGAGTAAATAAATAAAATCTTTAAATGAAAAAAAAAAAGAATAATACAGTAACCCCTTTCCCCCATCCACAGTTATACTTCTGCAATTTCAGTTATCCCTATCAATCTTGGTCTAAAATTTTATTGATTTTTTTGTCAGTTATTGTTATTTTATTTTATTTATTTTATTTTATTTTTACCAGAGCACTGCTCAGCTCTGGCTTATGGTGATATGGAGGATTGAACCTGGGACTTCAGGGCCTCAGGCAGGACAGTCTCTTTGCATAACCATTTTGCTATCTACCCTGCCTCCGTCAGTTATTGTTATTAACCTCTTCATGTGCCTAATTTATAACTCAAACTTGATCACAGTTATATATGCAAAAAAGAAAAACACTCAGCGGAGTCGGGCGGTGGCGCAGCGGGCTAAGCACACGTGGCGCAAAGCGCAAGGACCCGCTTAAGTATCTTGATTAAAAAAAAAGTGGTTGGAGAGTACTTTATAAACTGCTATAAAGAGGCAAACAGAGGGGGGTCGGGCTGTAGCAGCGGGTTAAGCGCAGGTGGCGCAGGGCACAAGGACCCCGGCTCCCCCCTACAGGGGAGTCGCTTCGCAGGCAGTGAAGGTCTGCAGGTGTCTGTCTTTCTCTCCCCTTCTCTGTCTCCCCTCCTCTCTCCATTTCTCTCTGTCCTATCCAACAACGACATCAATTACAACAATAATAACTACAACAACAATAAAAACAAGGGCAACACGAAGGAAAATAAATAAATATAAAAAATAATTTTAAAAGAAGAGGCAAACAGAGGCCTGGTGGTGGAGCACCCTGTTAAATGTACATAATGCTAAGTGCAAGGACCCACACAAAGATTTGGGTTTGAACCCCCAGCTCCCCACCTGCAGCAGGTACACTTCACAAGTGGTAAAGCAGGTCTGCAGGTGTCTGTCCTTCACTCTCCCTCCTCTCTCAATTTCTCTCTGTCCTATCCAATAACCAAAGAAATGGCCACAGGGAGCAATGGATTGATAGTGCAGGCACCAAGCCCTAGGGATAAACCCTGGAGGCAAAATTAACTAATTAATTAAAGAGGTGAACATTTACAGAGTTCTCAAAAAGAAGTAAACTCTATCAAGGTAAGAACACTTTTTTTGCATCCAGGGTTATCGCTGGGGCTCAGTGTCTGCACTATGAATCCACTGCTCCTGGAGGCCATTTCTCCCATTTGTGTTGCCCTTGTTGCTGTTATTATTGCCAGATAGGACAGAAATTGAGAGAGGAGGGAGTCAAGCGGTAGCACAGTGGGGTAAGTGCAGGTAGTGCAAAGTGCAAAGACCAGAGTAAGGTTCCTTTGAGCCCCAGCTCCCCGCCTGCAATGGAGTCGCTTCATAGGCAGTGAAGTGGGTCTGCAGGTATCCATCTTTCTCTCCCACTTTTTGTCTTCCCCTCCTCTCTCCATTTCTCTCTGTTCTATCCAACAACAACGACATCAGTAACAACAACAATAATAACTATAACAAGCCCAACAAAATGGGAAAAATGGCCTCCATGAGCAGTGGATTCATAGTGCAGCGATGGAGCCCCAGTGTTAACCCTGGAGGCAAAAAAAAAAAAAAAAAGTCAATTCATGTGGCCCAGAAGGTGAGAAAATGGTAGAGTTACGTACTTGTAAGCATAAGGTTCCAGTTCAACCCCAGAGGTCACATATGCCAAAGTGCTGCTCTGATTATATACACATATCAGAAAAGTCAGGAGGCATTTTTGCATAGTAAAGCAGGAAAAAAGTACATGACTTTTACAACTCAATATAGCTTGTGAGATAAATAAAAAGTGAGTAACCTGCAGCAAGACAGAATCTTAAACTGCAAAGAAAGGAAATACTTTTTAAAATTCTATACCACATAATAAGGCATTCATAGACTATTATGGAGCAAAACCTAATTTTTAAAAAAATATTGATTTATTCCCTTTTGTTGCTCTTGTTTTATTTTTGTAGTTATTATTGTTGCCATCGGTGTTGGATAGAACAGAGAAACCAATCATGACTGCCTGTTAGATCTACTCTAGACAAACGATACTGATGATGGTGGAGTCAAGGAATTTTTTCAAAGCAAAATGATGAAATAATGACAGGCTACTAAATTTAAATTCATGCAATGACTTCTCAAGGACTATCTTGTGACGACAAAAGCTGCATTGTACACATTCAGTTAACAAAGAACAAGTTCAGCAGGGCATCACACATCACATCATGATGTAAACTGTATTTAGGCTCTTCTAAATAGACTAGTACTTTGAGGATGTGCAGTTCCACGATGAGGGGTTGAACAAGATGACTTGCAAAGTCTCTGCCTACCACAAATATCTTATGATTCTGTAACTATTATCCCATACAGAAAAACATTTGTGAAATCAGTGGTTGATGCAGAAGTTCTAATCTAATGTGACAAAAATGTGTTTGAGTGTATGAGAAGTTGATTTTATCTTCAGCAAAAATCTAAGAGAGTTCACAGCATGTTCACATGTTCACAGCAGCAGTATTCACAATAGCAGAATAGTGGAATCAAGTCATTTTTTTCTTTTTCATGTAGAAGAAATCTACTATTGAGGGGGTTCACAAGTAGTGAAGCAGGGCTGCAAGTGTGTCTGTCTCTCTGTCTCCCTACCTTCCCCTTCCTCTCAATTTCTCTATGTCTATATCCAATAATTAATAAGTTAATAAAAAATAAAAAAGAAAGAAATCTACTACTACTTAACCTTGACTGTAAGGTTGGTACCCCTGTGAACACTCTCTTATTAGTATTTTTTAGTACAGTAAGCTGTGGATATATTCCTGGCCCCAAATGAATGAGGAGTAGACATTTCCACATAAGAGGAAGAGATGTTTAAGTCTGGACTATGGCAATAATAATGGCAATAATAATAACCACAAGAGGCTACAACAACAAGGGCAACAAAAGGGGAAAAAATGGCCTCCAGGAGCGGTGGATTCATGGTGCAGGCACCAAGCCCAGCAATAACCGTGGAGGAAAAAAAAAAGACCTGAGTTCAAGCCTCTGGTCCCCACCTGCAGGAGGAAAGCTTCATGAGTGGTGAAGCAGGGTTTCAGGTGTCTCTCTGTCTCTCTCCTTATCTTTCCCTATTTTTTCTGTGTCTATCTAATAAATGAATAAATTAAATAATTAAGAGAGAGAGGAAAAGAGACAGAGAGACACCTGCAGCCTTGCTTCACCACTAGTGAAGCTTTCCCCCTGCAGGTGGGACCACGGGCTTGAACCTGGATCCTTGCACACAATAATGTGTGTACTTAACAGCACCTGGTCCCCCTTACCCTATTTTTTTTAACATTTTTTCCTTTATTGTTGGATTAATGTTTTACACTCCCTCTCTATCTTGTCCTCCCTTGTCAATTTCTCTCTGTCTTGTCCCATAAAAATTTTAAAAAATTAAAAAATGGCCACCAGGAACCATAGATTCGTAGTGTAGCCACTGAGCACCAGCAATAACCCTGGAGGCAAAAAACAAAAAACTTCCCAACTCTAACTTATTATTTTACAGATCCAGCTTTTATGACAACAGGATGGTCATGTTGAGAGTTGTACTTGAACCTGCTGTGTCAGCACAGGGACAGAAATTCAGAGGTGCCTGCTGTGCCAACAAAGGGAGGAGAGGCTGAGTCAGAAAGAAGAGGGTTGAGCCCTGACTGAGCCAAGAAAGAGCATATGTTAGGAAGACTGCAAGTAATCACTCAGATACAGAACCAGGACAGTGTCCTCAAACTCAGCTACAATGTATTTTTCCCCTTTCCAACAGTATTTTTGGTGGATCGCAGGTAGATAATGGGATGGTAAGATAGTTCACCTAGGAGTGTGCCTGCTTTGCCATTGACAAGACGTGGGTTCGAGCCTGGCCTCCACCACAGTGGGGGAAGATGCTATATATAGTGTCTCCCTCACCCTCTCCCTCTTTTTCTGCCTCTCCCTCTCTCTCTCAAAAAATCATCTCACAACTGTGAAGCTCTAGTGATGGAAGAGAGAGAGAGAGAGAATAGCAACCGCCTTCTGTTTCTGTAAAGGGAAAAAAGTTCCAGTAACCTCAAGCACTGGAGACACCAGCTCTACAAATGGAGATGGACTGTGAGGCTGTGAGGTCTTTTGTCACTGGACACTTGCAGCCACTCTTGTGGACTTTGAACCCACAGAAAATCTTCTATTTTTTTTTTGCCTCCAGAGTTATTGCTGGGGCTCGATGTTTGCACTATGAATCCACTGATCCTAGAGGCCATTTTTTCCCCTTTGTTGCCTTTGATGTTTATCGTCATTGTTCTTCTTAGTGTTGTTGTTGTCATGTTGTTGGATAGAACAGAGAGAAATGGAGAGAGGAGGGAAGACAGAGAGGGGGAGAGAAAGATAGACACCTGCAGACCTGCTTCACCACTTTGTGAAGCGACCCCCCTGCAGGTGGGGAGCCGGTTGCTCAACCAGGATCCTTCTGTGGGTCCTTACATTTCGCGCCATGTTCGCTTAACCCACTGCACTACTGCCCGACCCCCAGAAAATCTTTTTTGTCATGTTTGATCCTCTGTTCTCTACCTCAAGGTTCCAAGTCCCAACAAGTTCCCCCAACTGGTTTAACTCTGGGCAAAGGTTTGTGCCTGGAACTAAGGAAAGGGAATAGGTCTGTCTCTCTGATTCTGAATCAGAAAAATGGGCTCTGAGCTTATCTCAAGATTCCTCAAACTGGAATGGCATTCAGATTCCAGACAATGAGAAGAGATAAACATCTATCCCCCCGAAAGTGTTCCAGTTGAAGGCAGCCATAAAGACAACTGCTGTGTTTGTTTTGTTTTCAAAGATTTTTTTATTTTACAACATGGGGAGAGAGAGAGAACATCAGAGCATCATTCTGGTATAGGCGGTGCTGAGACTGAACCCAGGCCCTCTTTCATAGAAGTTTGTTTTTTTTTCCTCTACGGTTATTTCAGGGGTTCGGTGCCTGCACTATAAGTCCTCTGTTCCTGGCAGCCATGCCCCACCACCACCACCTTTTTTTTTCTAGTGGATAGGACAGAGAGAAATTGAGAGGGGAGTGGAGACAGACACCTGTAGACCAGCTTCACGGCTTGTGAGGCAACCTCCCGCAAGTGGGGAGCCAGGGGATCAAACTGAGATCCTTGCACAGGTCCTTTGCTTTGTACTATGTTTGCTTAACCCAGTACACCACCACCCGCACCCCCCCCCCACCAAGTTTTGTTTTTTGTCACCAGGGTTATTGCTGGAGCTCAGTGAAATTTATCACTGTTCCTGGGGATTTTTTTTTTTTTTTTTAAGTAGGGCAAAAGACAGTGAGATAGAAAGGGAGAGAGGCAGGAGATATATATGCAGTACTGCTCCTCCACATGTGAAACTTCTCCCCCGCAGTTGGGGAATGGAAGGCTTGAATTAGAGAGTCCTCAAGTAACATGTGACCCACCACCTGGCTCCTGTTATTTTATTTATTTTTTAAGCAGAGCACTATTCAGCTGTGGTTTATGTTGGTGCAGGGGATTAAACCTGCAACCTTGTAGCCTCAGGCATGAGAGTCTGTTGGCATAACCAGTTTATTTGCAAAACCATTATGCTATCATTCCCCTGTTTTATTTTAATGAGACATTAAGCAAAGCACTGCTTCACCACATAATACTGTATTTGAATAAACACTTACTGGTAAACATGGATTATTTTGTTAGCTTTCTCAAAATATTAAGGATGACAATTACATGTCATTGACTTTTTTTTTTTTTTTTTTTTTTTACCAGAGCACTGCTCAACTCTGGTTTATGGTGGTGCAGGGGATTGAGCCTGGGACTTTGGAGCCTCAGGAATGAGAGTCTCTTTGCATAACCATTATGCTATGTAGCCCTGCCCATGTCATTGACTCTTAAGTTGCTTTTCTTTTTTTTTTTTTAATATTTTATTTATTTATGAGAAAGATAGGAGGAGAGAGAAAGAATCAGACATCACTCTGGCACATGTGCTGCCGGGGGATCGAATTCAGGACCTCATGCTTGAGAACCCAAAGCTTCACCACTGCGCCACCTCCCGGACCACCCCTTCCTTCCTTTTTTCCTTCTTTTCTTCCTTCCTCCATTCCTTCCTTCCTTCCGTTGTTTTCCTTAAGATAAAATTCCATAACTCGGGGGCCAGGCGGTAGCACAGTGGGTTAAGTGCACATGGCGTGAAGCACAAGGACCAGCTCAAGGATCACGGTGTGAACCCCGGGCTCCCCACCTGCAGGGAGTCGCTTCACAAGCGATGAAGCAGGTCTGCAGGTGTCTGTCTTTCTCTCCTCTCTGTCTTCCCCTCCTCTCTTGATTTCTCTCTGTCCTATCCAACAACAATAGTTATAACAATAACAACAACAATAAAGGCAACACAAGGGTCAATAAAATAGGAAAAATGGCCTCCAGGAGCAATGGATTCAGAGTTCATGGCACTGAGCCCCAGCAATAACTCTGGAGGCAAAAAAAAATTCCGTAACTCAGTGAGTTTAAAGATAATTTTTCTTTTTTAATTATCTTTACTTTCCCTTTTGTTATCCTTGTTTTATTGTTGTAGTTGTTATTGTTGTTGCTGATGTCGTTGTTGGATAGGACAAAGAGAAGTGGAGAGAGAAGGGGAAAACAGAGAGGGGGGAGAGAGAGAGAGACACCTGCAGACCTGTTTCACCACCTGTGAAGCAACTCCCCCTGCAGGTGGTTTGAACCGGGGGTTCAAACCGGGATCCTTATGCTGGTCCTTGGGCTTCGCCCCACGTGCACTTTGCACTTAACCCACTGTGCTACCGCCCCACCCCCAAGAGAATTTTTCCATTCCTTAAAGTATCAGAGTTGTATCCAAAATCATAAATTGGTTTTAAACTTATCACCTTAAGTATCCATTTTATTGTTTGTTTGTTCACTATCCCTAACAACCATGATTTTTTTTTTTCTCCAGGGTTATTGCTGGGGCTCAGCACTTGCATTATGAGTCCACCCATCACTCTCAGCACTTATATACTTATATTTTCATATATATATATATATATATATGTATTTTACTTTATTTTATTTTTATTTTTTACCTTCAGGGTTATTGCTGGGGCTCAGTGCTTGCACTATGAATCCACTGCTCCTGGAGGCTATTTTTCTCCTTCTGTTGTCCTTGTTGTTTATCATTGTTGTTATTATTGTTGTTGTTTTTATTGCTGTCGTTGTTGTTGGATAGGACAGCGAGAAGTCGAGAGAGGAGGGGAATACAGAGAAGGGGAGAGAAAGACACCTGCAGACCTGTTTTACTGCCTGTGAAGCGACCACTCCCAGCCCCCCACCACTCTTGGGCCAACTTTTCATTATTTTACTTTCAGACAGAGAATGAGAGAGAGAGAGACCCCCACAGTGCTGGAGCTTTCCCTGGTGCCACTGTACTCCCTTGTCTACTTGGGATTTACACATACCTGGTGAGCTCTCTTCCAGCCACTAAAGGAACAACAAAGGGCCCAAGTGGTGGCACAGCCAGTAGAGCACGTTGCCATGTTACCATATGCCGGCTTCAAGCTCTCAGGTCTCTCCTGCAGGGGGGCTTCAGGACAGGTAAAGCATTACTTCAGGTGTCTCTCTTTCTCACTATGCACCCCCCCCAGTTTCTCTCTGTCACTATCAATAAATAAAGTGGCAGAAAAAGATAAAAAGAAAGAAAAAGGGGAGTCGGGCTGTAGCGCAGCGGGTTAAGCGCAGGTGGCACAAAGCACAAGGACCGGCATAAGGATCCCGGTTCGAACCCCGGCTCCCCACCTTCAGGGGAGTCGCTTCACAGGTGGTGAAGCAGGTCTGCAGGTGTCTATCTTTCTCTCCTCCTCTCTGTCTTCCCCTCCTCTCTCCATTTCTCTCTGTCCTATCCAACAACAACAACAACAATAATAACTACAACAATAAAACAACAAGGGCAACAAAAGGGAATAAATAAATAAAATAAATATAAAAAAATAAAAAAAAAGAAACTGTAAAAAAGAAAGAAAGAAAGAAAGAAAGAAAGAAAGAAAGAAAGAAAGAAAGAAAAAAGGGCTAGGCAGTGGCACACCTGGTTATGTGCACAATTACAGTGCACAAGGACCCAGGTTCAAGCCCCTAGTCCCCACCTGCAGGAAGGAAGCTTCCCAAGTGGTGACTTACACCTGCAGGTGTCTTTCTGTCTCTTTCTCTGTCTCCCCTCCCATCTCAGTTTCTCCCTGTCTCTATCCAATAATAAATAAATAAAAATATTTAAAAAGAAAGAAAGAGAGAGGGAGTCGGGCTGTAGGGCAGCGGGTTAAGCGCAGGTGGCGCAAAGCACAAGGACCGACATAAGGATCCCGGTTCGAACCCCGGCTCCCCACCTGCAGGGGAGTCGCTTCACAGGTGGTGAAGCAGGTCTGCAGGTGTCTATCTTTCTCTCCTCCTCTCTGTCTTCCCCTCCCTCTCTCCATTTCTCTCTGTCCTATTCAACAACGACAACAACAATAATAACTACAACAATAAAACAACAAGGGCAACAAAAGGGAATAAATAAATAAAATAAATATTAAAAAAAGAAAGAGAGAAAGAAAGAAGGGAAGGAAGGGAGGAGGAAATGGCTGCTGGAAGCAATGGTTTAGTCATCATTCAGGCACTCAGCCCCATCAACTACCCTGGTGGCAATATAAAAAAAGAACAACATACAGACGCAAATATATGCATGCACATATGCTTTAAAGCTAAGTGCAGGGAGTCAGGCTGTAGCGCAGCGGGTTAAGCGCAGGTGGCGCAAAGCACAAGGACCGGCATAAGGATCCCGGTTCGAACCCCGGCTCCCCACCTGCAGGGGAGTCGCTTCACAGGCGGTGAAGCAGGTCTGCAGGTGTCTATCTTTCTCTCCTCCTCTCTGTCTTCCCCTCCTCTCTCCATTTCTCTCTGTCCTATCCAACAATGACAACAACAATAATAACTACAACAATAAAACAACAAGGGCAACAAAAGGGAATAAATAAATTAAATTAAAAAAAAAAAAAAAAGCTAAGTGCATGCAAAGCACAAGGACCGGCATAATGATCCCAGTTCGAGCCCCCGGCTTCCCACCTGCAGGGGAGTCGCTTTACACAAGCAGTGAAGCAGGTCTTCAGGTGTCTATCTTTCTCTCCCCCTCTCTGTCTTCCCTTCCTCTATCAATTTCTCTCTGTCCTATCCAAAAGCAACGACATCAATCATAACTACAACAATAAAATAATAAGGGCAACAAAGGGAATAAATAATAAATTTAAAAAAATTTAAAAAGCTAAGTGCATAGAGGTATAAGGCTAACTTTATCTAGGTAAGCTTATTCATATAATAAATTAATATAATAAATATTATATATAAAATTATATATATAAAAAAATTAATATAATAAATTCATATTCTTTTTATTATCTTTATTTTTATTTATTTTATTTATTCCCTTTTGTTGCCCTTGTAGTTATTATTGTTGTTGTTATTGATATCATTGTTGGCTAGGACAGAGAGAAATGGAGAGAGGAGGGGAAGACAGAGAGGGAGAGAAAGATAGACACCTGCAGACCTGCTTCACCACCGCCTGTGAAGCAACCTCCCTGCAGGTAGGGAGTCTGGGGCTCAAACTGGGATCCTTATGCTGGTCCATGCACTTCACACCATGTGCGCTTACCCACTGCACTACTGTCTGCCCACCCCCCTTTTAAAGATTTATTATTGAGGGCTGGCAAAATAGGTCACTTAGTGTGCCTCATTGGCAGTGTGCAACCTAGGTTCCAGCCTAGCCCTCACTGCATTGAAGGAAGCTTTTGTGCTATGTTCTATTTCTTCTTCACCCCCCCTTTTTTTTTTGCCTCCAGGATTATCACTGGAGCTCAGTATCCACTGCTCCTAGTGGCTATTTTGCTATTTTCTCCATTTTATTGGATAGGACTCAGAAAAATTGAGAGAAGAAGGGGAAATAAAGAGGGAAAGAGAAAGACACTTGCAGACTTGCTTTGCCACTTATGAAGTGTGCCCATTGCAGGTGGAGAGCTAGGGGTTCTAACCCAGGTCCTTATGCAGGTCCTTTTGCTTAGAACTATATGTGTTTAATCAGGTGTGCCACTGCCCAGCCCCTGGTCTCTCTATTTCTATCTCTTTCCTTCTGTCTCAGCCTAACTAAGAGAGAGAGAGAGAGAGACAGAGACAGTGTGTCAGAGCATCACTCTGGCACATGCCATGCCAGGGACTGAACACAGGACCTCATGCTTGAAGGTACAACACTTTATCCACTATAGCATCTCCCAGAATGCTCTATTTCTCTGATATCTGAAGAAGTTGGCAGGAGTACTGAAGACCTTGATAATGACAAAAATAAAACAAACATTGGGCTGGGTGGTGCTGTACCTGGTTGAACTCATGTGTCACAATGCATAAGGACCTGAGTTCAAGCCCCTAGCTTCCACCTGCAGAGGGAAAGATTTGTGAGTGGTAAAGCAGTGCTATAGGTGTCTCTCTGCCTCTCTCCTTCTCTTCCACCCCTTTCATCTTTATTTCTGGCTGTCTCTATCCAATAAATAGAGACAGAAATAAAGAAAAATAAATAAATTTTAAAAAGACGAAAAGCCCACATAGGCAATACAAACTTTTTTTTTTTTGCTTATTTTCCCTTTTGTTGCTCTTGTCTTTTTGTTGTTGTTGTTGTAGTTATTGTTGTTGTTATTGATGTCGTTGTTATTAGATAGGACAGGACAGAGAGAAATGGAGAGAGGACAGGAAGACAGAGAGGGGGAGAAAAAGATAGACACCTGTCCTTAAGCTTGGCGCCACGTGCACTTAACCCGCTGCGCTACCACGCGACTCTCAGGAGCTGTGGATGTATAGTGCAATCCCAGCGATAACCCTGCAGGCAAAAAAAAAAAAAAAATAGGAAAGTTATCAGAGGAGGGAATGGAATATGGAGTTCTGGTGGTGGGAATTGTGTGGAATTGTACCCTCTTAGCCTATAGTCTTATCAATGTTTCCATTTTATTAAAATAATAATAATAATAAAAATAGTGGTACGGGATGTGGCGCAGTAGATAAAGCATCAGACTCTCAAGCATGAGGTACTGAGTTCAATGTCCGGCAGCATATGTACCAGAGTTATGTCTGATTGGTTCTCTCTCTCCTATGTTTCTCATTAATAAATAAATAAAATCTTTTAAAAAAAATATTTAAAAAGAAAGTCGACTGGCTTACTACACAAACAGAACTAATTAACTGAGAGTCAAGACAGGCCAGGAAGACATGTATTAAGAACAGAAAGAAATTTGTGAGATGCCTGTGAGAAATCTGCCTGCATCTAATTAATTCCACAACCTGTCCTAACCCAGTTTCACTTGTCACTCTCTCATTTATGACTAATGACCTAGTCTCCACAGCGGAAAACATTCAGAAGTCACTCTGGTATGATGTCAGCCCTACACATGAATTATCTTAGCTGTCTAACACGGTAGAAAGTTGTGTCAGGGTTACACCCTTGCATTCTTAGTCATTCTTTGTTCTTTTTTTTTTTTAACTAGACCTCTGATTTGT
>NW_026647920.1:0-111757 GCF_950295315.1 Erinaceus europaeus
ATGGTGAAGTGGTGCATTGGTGTCTCTCTACCTTTCTCTCCTCTATCTATGTCTGCCCCTCCACCTCTCTATGGATTCATAATTTAAAAATTGGCCTGGGAAATCCATTCTGTGCTATCTTGCATATGTGAAATCTGTAGTTCATTCTCCAGTGCTGCATTGAAAAGAAACAATAAAAAATTTATTCTGAAAACAGAGTAGCGTCATTTTAGTAAGTTCTAATCATGACAAAGAACATGTGTTACAGTGGAGGTGACAGAGAAGTGACCAGACTCAAAGAGATGGTGGCATTACCAGGACCCCAAACCCTCTCTTCAAGTCCAAATCTACCAGTTCATGATTTGATAGGGTTCATGGAAGCAGTTTAGAGTAACAATAGCATGGGCCAGGAACCTTGGTGTCTGTTTTTGAATATCTGGTCATCAGGAGACCTTTCTAGATCTTTCTAGACCTTCGTGTCCTCATCTCCAAGCTCCATTGGAGCTCCAGGATTCCACCAACCCTGCAGAGCAGGTCTCCATTTCCATGTTGCCATTCTTCCCTGCGCCCATACATGGGATGTCTGAGGGCCTCACTGTTGAAAACTAGAGCTTTCCTGGCTCTGGTGCTTATATAACAATCGGAATCTTCACCATGTTTTCTTCCGTCAACATTTCAGTGCTATCAGCTCCAGCTGCCATTGGCAAATCCATCAAATTACACCTGCCAGGCCCCAACTGTTTATCTCAATAATCCCTCCTGTATGAAGTACAAACAGGGCATGATTTATTTTCCTTCCTGACACACGTAAGGCCGTTAAAAGTCTGGGCACACAGGCAGTTTACATGAAGCTGGCCTTAATTGCATTCTCAAGGGCCATAAAAGGAAGATCAGGCCTCATTAGCCAGGGGCCGATTTTACATTTTTCTCCTCTGACCCAAACTGTTTAAAAATGTGGCGTACTATCGCCTCCCAGCCAGACATAAATTTCATTGCTGTCAAATGCCTTTGCCGAATCTCAGCTTCCCAAATGCTGGAAAATGTGCAACCTTGTCAACTTAGGCTACAGACAAGAAATGTTCTGTCTTCTTTGGTTCTCCCTTCCCTGCAGTGAATGAAAATCTCTCTGAAATTTACTGAATGGTCTCAATACCCAGAGGACAGGATCATCATCAATTATTTAAAAGAAAACAAAAACCAGATGTATTTATTTAGTTTTGATAGAGACAGAAATGGAGAGGGAAGGACACTAGAGAGGAAGTGAGAGAGAAACAGAGATAGAGACACCTGCATTACTGCTTCACTACTCATGAAGCTTTTCCCCTGCAGATGGGGGCCTGGGGCTTAAACCTGAGTCCTTGCTCATAACCAGTTATGTGTGCATTCTGCTGGGTATGCAACTTGATTGGTTAATTCCCCCCCATCAAACTGGTGTCAATTTTTAATAAAAAGAAAATAATAATTAATGGAGTAACTTTAATTAATTAATTAATTAATTTTTAATTTCCACCAGGGTCATAATTAGGGTTGATGCCTATACAAATCCACTGCTCCCACTGGCCATTTTTTTCTTTTATTGTTTCTTTTATTTGATAGGAAATATAGGAACTAACAGAAGAAGAAGAGAGAAAGAGAGACACGTGCAGCATTGCTTCACCATTCGTGAAGGCTCCCCCATGCAAGTGGTTACCAGGGACCAGATGGGGAGTTTAAGGTCATGGGAAAATTAAGCCTGTCACACAGCTGGGAGGAGTATTGTTGGGACAATGCAACTGGAAGACACTTCTTTTTTTCTATTTTAGACCCAACATTTTACATATCAAAGAAATCATACTAAGGTAACAGCCATGCTAACATATGGCTATCAGCAAGAATGATCATTGCTTCATTCGGTGTAATGGAAACAGCATTAACCAATATCAGTGAGATAGTGCTTGGTTTAATAGCTTCTGCAACCCCTGGACCATCAGTTGTAGAATGGCCTGGGTTGACTAGTCAACATATAGTATAGGTTGACTCTTTGGATTTAGGACTCACAACATCTAGACCTGGTTTGGTATTTATTATTTGGTTGTTGGAAAAGTCATGCCATATTTCTTTTTCTTTTTTAAAATTTTAAATATTTATTTATTTTCCCTTTTGTTGCCCTTGTTGTTTTTCATTGTTGTTGTAGTTATTATTGTCATTATTGATGTTGCTGTTGTTAGATAGGACAGAAAGAACTGGAGAGAGGAAGGGAAGACAGAGAGGGGGAGAGAAAGACAGACACCTGCAGACCTGCTTCACCACCTGTGAAATGACTCCCTTGCAGGTGGGGAGTTGGGGGCTCGAACCGGGATCCTTATGCTGGTCCTTGTGATTTGTGCCACGTGCTCTTAACCCGCTGCACTACCGCCCAACTCCCCATATTTGTTTTTCTATGCAAAACTGCATGATGACTTTTCCGACAACACAATACTTGTGTTCTCTGGGCAAGTGACTGATCCATAATGTGCCTTAGTGCCACCATCTGGTTCAAAGGGGACCATAATAGTGGATTCTTCATAGTGCTGAAAGAATTGGATGGCATAATTTACATGGAATGCAGAGAACAACGTTTGACACATAAGTTCTGGGTTTTAATACATGCTGGCTGTATATCAGTGGCTGTGTTATATTTTGATCCTTGAGCCAGTCATGCAGGAAGTGCTTAAATGATGTGGCAAACATATATTTCCTAGATGTATAAGAGGGACATTTTAAACAAATTTGACATCTCTGTAAAATTGAGATGCATCTGCCAGCATCTTATAATTATTTTTGCAATCAGAATATTTATTTATCTATTTATTTTACAAAAGAACACATTTTCCATTTTATGAGGTCATATTGATATTTTTGCTCTTTACTTTTGATCCCTATTTGTACATTTCTTATTCTTGCCACCCGGGTTATTACTGAGTCTGGGTACCTACACAATGACTCCACAACTCTCAGTGGCCATTTCTTTCCTCTCTTTTCTTACAGAGAAGAAGAGAAATAGAGAGGGAGATAGAGGGAGAGAGATACACCTATAACATTGCTTCACATCTCATGAAGCTTTTACCTTAGATGTGAGGATCAAGATCCCGGAGCTTGAACCTGGGACTTCACACATGGTAGTATGGTAACATGTGCATTCTATAAGATGGGTCACTCTGTGTCTTCAGTTTGTATTTTTTTGTTTATTTTCTTTGTGCCCTTTGACTTTTAAAAATGCATTTCTTCCATTTACTTTGTGATTTTTTATAGGAATTTGAATGATTTTAAAAATTTCTCTGTCTTCTTCTTCTAGCATTTGCCCTTCTTCCGTAGCCAGTCAACAGCGTCAGGTTGAGCATGATGTAAAGTTTGGAGACCTCCTTTGAATCTGGAGAGGTGGCAGTTGTTGACTATGTGGGTCATAGTCTGTCTGTAGCCGCAGGGGCAGTTCGGGTCGTCTTGGCTCCCCAGCGATGGAACATAGCAGCGCACCGGCCATGGCCTGTTCGATAGCGATTGAGGAGGACCCAATCATAACGTGCTAGGTCAAAGCCGGGTTGACGCTTACAGGGGTCTGTGATGAGGTGTTTGTTCTTTAGCTGACTGCCAACTCTGTTTCCAAGAGTCTGGAACAGAGAAGTTCAGTGTAGGCGTAGGGGACCAGATTGGGTGACGAGACGTCAAGCGTTGGACAGGGTGGGTGAAGATATCCGCGTATATTGGCAGGTCCGGTGGAGCGTAGACGTGGGAAATGAACTTAGATGATGCCGCATCCTGACGAATATCTGGCGGGGCGATGTTGCTAAGAACTGGCAGCCATGGAACCGGGGTGGAATGGATGGTTCCAGAAATTGTCCTCATGGAGGAATATAATTTGGAATCGACCAAGTGGACATGGGGGCTACGGAACCATACTGGGGCACAGTATTCTGCAGTGGAATAGCATAATGCCAGAGATGATGATCGTAGTGTGGAAGCGCTTGCGCCCCATGAGGAGCTGGCCAGTCTTGCAATGATATTATTCCTCGCGCCCACCTTTGCTGCAGTTTTTATGAGATGTTCGTGAAATGACAGAGTGCGATCGAGAGTAACGCCAAGATAGACTGGCTGGGCTTCATGCCGGATTATCGTATTGCCAAGCTGCACATTAAGCTCACGCAAGGCCGAGGCATGGTGTAGATGGAAAACAGATGATACCGTTTTTGCAGTGCTAGGGATTAGTCGCCATTTTTTACAGTAATCAGTTATCAGAGACATGTCTTTCGTGAGTGTTTCCTCGAGGATGTCGAACTTGGATGCCTGAGTTGCACAGCAGATATCATCAGCGTAGATGAACTTCCTTGAAGAAGTTTCTGGGAGGTCATTAATGTAAATATTAAATAGCATAGGAGCCAGAACAGAGCCCTGGGGGAGGCCACTTGAGACAAGTCTCCATCTGCTAGACTTGTCACCCAGATGCACCCGGAATCTTCTGTTTTGGAGAAGAAACGATGTAGTGTTGGCCACCCATGGAGGCAGGCATCTTGAGATCTTGACTAGGAGACCACGGTGCCAGACCGTGTCATAGGCTGCTGTGAGATCAACAAAGACAGCACTCGTCTTTAAATTCTTTTGGAATCCATTTTCAATATAAGTTGAGAGGGCCAGGGCTTGTTTGCAGGTAGATCTTCCTGGACGGAAACCAGCCTGGGCGGGTGATAGGAATTTCTCTGTAAGAGGAGAAATACGTGACAGAAGCAGCCTCTCAAGGAGTTTGTAACACATGGAGAGGAGAGAAATTGGTCTATAGCTGGCGGCCAGTGTTGGGTCTTTCTTTGGTTTCAAAACCGCTATTATCTTCGCACGACGCCAAACTTTGGGCATAGACTCAGATTCCAAGATGTGGGACAGGAATGAAGCGAGCCACTTCTTTGTCGCGGGGCCCAGGTTTAGAATGAGTTCTGGGGTGATGTTATCATAGCCAGCAGCTGTTCCCGGTTTAACCCTCTTCAAAGCGTCTTCCAGTTCAGACAGTATAAAGGGAGAGAGTTTTGGAGATGGACAAGATAACTGGAAGTGGGATGACCACTCATGGGAAATTTCTCTTTTCCAGACTGGGTCGATCTTAGCACGTCCAACTTGAGTTAGGTGACTGGCCACTGAGTTTGGAGATACAGGAGGATGGGAGACGGGAGGGGGTTGGCTACCGGCACCCAGACTGTGAAGAAGTTTCCAGGCCTTCCTACTTGAGTGGGTGAAGTTCAGACTTTCCGTGAGTTATTGCCAGCGGGATTGGCGTGCTGCATCCAGGGAGGCAATGAGATGGTCAGCCACATCTGGGTCGCCCGACTCATCATACTGCTTTAGTAGTTGCTCGCATTCAGCATCAAGACAAGGCGTATAGTTAGCACGTCTCCCACGAGGAATGGCTTGGGAAGCTGCTTTGAAGATGGCTTGGCGGAAGCGCCTGTAGGAATCTTCAGAGGGGATAGAGTTAATTGGAATTGCAGGAATAGATTTGTTGGTAAGATCACTGAACAGACGCCAGTTTGCTTTCCGAAAGTTCCATCTTAGTTTCTCCGAGCACAGAATCAGTGGGAGCTGGAGACCAATGTGGATGATAGCTGGGCGGTGATGACTGTGCGGGAAGATCTCTGTAATGCTGGTTATCTCTCCATTTTAAAATATATGAGTCTATTTTTCTCTGATACCTCCTACCAGAAGTGAAATAATAGTTGTGAAAATATTCTTCATAATCATCTGCCTATAAGTTGAAAATCTTCCCTTGTTTCACACTTCAGTTTTCAGTAAAGAGCCACCATCCAAGTGTGCCAGTCTCTTGTGCTTATCCCGCTTTTGTGGTCCTTACTTTGTCTGACAAGGTTATCCTTGGAGTGATTGAGGAAGTGAAATAGGAAATAGGTGAGGAGGGTATCTAAGTCTAAGTAGAAACTATTTGATTAAGTAGTATGGTACTTAATTTTTTAAAAAGTGTCTTTTTTAGATCTTTCTACCTGCCTGTGGCACTTATTGAATCACTGAAAACTATTGTTCACTTTTACATTAAGCTATATATTCCCCCTAACTTAAGGATACATGTGCACATGTGTTCTGTCTCATGGGCCCTCGTCTATATCTTGGGTTCTGTGGCTTTGTTAGGTAGTGTGTCACACAAAATGGAATTAAAGAATTCTATGAGCTAGGAACAATCCCAGAAGAGTACTGGAGCTGAAGGGTTAACATTCCATACTTAGTGTCTCTGAACTCAGTCAGAAGTGAAACATGTCGAGGTGGTACTGGTTGCACTGATTTGGTTGAGCTCAGCAGATGCAGTATAAAATGGTATGGATTGAGAGATGTGTGCAGAAGATAAGTCATGTCCCAGAGGTTCCAGGACTGGGAGAAATATGGGTTTCATAAAGAATAGGGAAGGTTCCTGCTGTTTTAGGGTTTAAGAAGACAATAGATAATTATTATTTTTTTAATTTTTAAAAATTTATTTATTTTCCCTTTTGTTGCCCTGTTGTTTTTCATTGTTGTTGTTATTGTTGTTATTGATGTCATTGTTGTTGGATAGGACAGAGAGAAATAGAGGAGGGTAAGACAGAGAGGGAGAGAGAAAGACAGATGCCTGCAGACCTGCTTCACTACCTGTGAATTGACTCCCACTGCAGGAGGGGAGCCGGGGGCTCGAACTGGTATCCTTATACTGGTCTTTGTGCTTTGTGCCACGTGTGCTTAACCACTGGGCAACTGTCTGACTCCCGACAATAGATAATTATTATTGTAACCGAGTTATTTGGCAAATCAGTTTACTTTGAAAATTCCATGGCTAGGATTTTCTGTATCATACAAGACCTCACCGATTTATGTTATTTAATGCTATTTACATAATCTGTATGTTATATAGTGACAACCAGTTGCTTCTAGTCTCCCTGGTCTAAGATTATAGGTGATTTAATATTTTAAAGAAATAGTTATTATTCGAAATGTGTTAACAACTTAAGCCCACTGTTAAAATTCAATCAGGTTACCAATTTGAAACCTTCAGTACTTAGATTAAAGGAATATGTACTTAGTACTGTGGTCTATGCATCAAAAAGTTTGAGAAATTCAATCTATTTTTCCCCATATATTGATCAAATAGTGATTTATAAGACTGTAAGTTAATAGGAGTGCATACAATACCATTCCCACTATCAAAGGTCTGTGGCCCCACCCCCAACCGCCTATAGTGAAGCTGAAAATCTATCCTCACCCTCCATCCAGAGATTTTTACTTTGGTGCCATACTCCAAACTCAGTCAAATTCTACTTTATGTTTACCTTTCTGTTCTTCTTTCTCAACTTCTGTTTATGAGTGGGATCATCCCATACTCATATTTCTCTTTGTGACTTACCTCACTTAACATAATTCCTTCTATCTCTATCCAAGATGGATTGGGGATGATGGGTTCATTATTCTTAATAGCTGAGCAGTATTCTATTGTATATAGACCACAACTTATCTGTTGTTGGGCACCTGGGTTGCTTCCAGGTTTTGGCCATTACAAATTGTGCTGCTGTGAACATAGGTGTACATATATCTTTTTGGAAGGGTGTGATTGAGTACTTAGGATATATCCCTTGGAGAGGAATCAGTGGATCATATGAGAGGTCCATTTCTAGCCTTGTGAGGGTTCTCCAGACTGCTCTCCACAGAGGTTGGACCAATTTACATTCCCACCAGCAGTACAAGAGGGTTCCTTTGTCCCTACAACCTCTCCATCATTTGTTGTTGCTGTCAGTTTTTGATGTATGTCATTCTCATAAGGGTGAGTTAGTATGTCATTGTTGTCTTTATTTTCATTTTTCTGACAGTCAGTGACCTGGAGCAATTTTTCATGTCTGTTGGCCTTTTGTATCTCTTCTGTAGTGAATATTCTGTTCATATCCTCTCCCAACTTTTGGATTGTGTCATTTTCTTTTTTGATGCTGAGTTTGGTGAGCTCTTTATATATTTTGGTTATTGGCCTCTTGTTTGATGTATGGCATGTAAAGATCTTCTCCCATTCTGTGAGGGGTCTCCCTGTTTGGGTCATGGTTTCTTTTGCTGTGCAGAAGCTTTTCAATTTGATGTAGTCCCATTGATTTGCTTTTGGTTTAATATTCCTTGCATTTGGGTTTGAGTCATCAAAGATGCCCTTGAGGTTTAGATTGGAAAGTGTTCTGGTCTAACATCCAGGTCCTTGATCCATTTGGAGTTGACTTTTGTTTCTGGTCCAATAAAGTGGTTCATTTTCATTTGTGTATATGTTTCAACCAAGTTTTCCTAGCACCGGTTATTGAAGAGAGCCTCGTTCCTCCATTTGAGAGTTTTGGCCCCCTTGTCAAAAATTATATGTCCATAGGTGTGGGGGTTTATTTCTGGGCTTTCAGTTATGTTCCACTGATCTGTATATTTATTTTTGTTCCAGTACCAGGCTGTTTTGATTATAATTCTTTATCCCTCAGGGAGTATGGACCTTATGGTTTGAGATCTGAGAGTATGATGCTTCCATTTTTGTTTCTTTTTCTCAAGATTGTTTTGGTGATTCTAGGTGTTTTCTGGTTCCATATAAATGATTGTAAATCATCTTATGATTTTTGTAAAACTGGTTATAGCCAAAAAATTGTCATCTCCTTCATTTCCCTTTTCATTAGCTAGAGTGTTTGCCATCATTTGACTTTCTTTTTTTTAATTTTTCTTTTTTTATTTATAAAAAGGAATCACTGACAAAACCAGAGGATAAGAGGGGTACAACTCCACACAACTCCCACTACCAGAACTCTGTATCCCATCCCCTCACCTGATATCTTCCCTATTCTTGATCCCTCTGAGAGTATGGACCCAAGGTCATTCAGGGATGCAGAAGGTGGAAGGTCTGGCTTCTGTAATTGCTTCCCTGATGAACATGGGAATTGACAGGTTGATTCATACTCCCATCCTCTCTCTCTCTTTCTCTAGTGGGAATCCAGGTTCCGGGACACACTGTTGGGGTTGTCTGTCCAGGGAAGTCTGATTAGCATCATGGTAGCATATGGAACCTGGTGGCTGAAAAGAGAGTTAACATATAAAGCCAAACAAATTGTTGACCAATCATGAACCTAAAGGCTGGAATAGTGCAGATGAAGAGTTGGGGGGGGGGTCTCCATTTTGTAGATAGCTAGCAAGCCTATTTTAGTTATATTCCAAAGAACCTGTGACTATACTATTTTTTTTCCCCTGAGCCTGAAATCTGATGTGTAGGTGGATCCAAGTTATTGCCTGGGGAGATGATATCATGGCTGGAAAAAGGTCCATAAAGCTAGATCAGGGAAGAGATAGCTCCCTAATATGGGAGAGGTATATAAATATTGTTGACTGTAAACCCCATAAGTTGATGTGATCTGGGGCCCATATTCAGCTTAGGAACCTATGTGACCTCTGCATCCCTATAGATCTGATCTCACATTCTGTGGTCATGAGTAGGAATGTTCCAAGTTGCCCCAATTTCAGGACCCATCTTCTTCAGGTGTAGCATAGAGTATGTTGTCCAGCCTCCCTTTGGAGGATGGAACATTCTCTATCGTTGTTGATCCAAATTGAGAGGAAGGTCCTATGGGGGCCCACAAAGGAGTCTATTGTGTTGTTCCTTATAGAAATGACCTGTAACAATGGAGAGAGGGATTTATCCGAGGTCTAGGCCCATCATGTCTGTTTGGGAATCTCAGGACTCCCTGACTAGGGCCCCAGCTCCATCATCTGACTTTCTCTTTCTTTCTCTCTCTCCTTTTCTCTTTCTTTATTCTCCTGCTGGTGGCCATTTCTTTTTTCTCTTTATCCTCCTCCTCTTTTCTTCTGTCTCCTCCTCTCCCTCCTCCTCTTTTTCTCCTCTACCTCTTTTTCTCATCTTTCTCCTCTTCCTCCTCCTCCTCCTTCTCTTTTTCATCCTCTTCCCTTTTGATAGGTACAGAAAGACACCTGTGGCACTGCTCCATTTATTGTGAAGCTTCCTTCCCCTACCCCTCCCCACACTGGGACTAGGACTTGCACTCAGGTCCTTGTATGTGATAAAGTCTATGCTCTACCAGGTGTGCTATTTCCTGGCTCCCTGATGTCATTTTTGTTTTACTTTTTAATTTGTTTACATGTTTTTTTTTTTTTTTAGGACAGAGAGAAGTTGAGAGGGAAAGGGTTTAGAGAGGGAGAGAGACAGAGAAACACCTACAGTGATGTCTCACTGCTTATGAAGCTTCCCCCCTACAAGTATGGAGCAGGGACTTGAACCCAGGTCTTTGTTCCTGTTAACATGTACACTCAAACAGCCCCACTGCCTGACCCCCTGATGGCATTTTTAAAAATCATTTATTGCTTATAATCCATTTCTCCCACTAAGGGTGTCAACTCCATGAAAGCAGAATCCTGCGCCCCTTCTATTTTGTTTCCTTGCGGGATCCCTGACACTCCGACAACAGTCTATCACACAGTGGGTCTTCAGTATTTTCTAAATGAGTCCCCACAGATGGATCCAAAGCCCTCATGATATTTGAACCCCCCCATTCTCTCACTCATTATATCAATATCTCCTCAAATGGAAGTGCATCTGGCTCTGGAGTGTGTATGGGGGTGGGGTGGGAGGGCTGTTAGGGGCACCTCACCAACAGAAAGGGCCATCTCTCTCCCCCCCCACCCATGAATAGCTTTTCAAGTACTTCCTGTAAGTCACTTTTCTCTTCTGTAGCTGTCTCTCTCTTTTTTTTTTTTTTCATGCTGAGCCATTTTCCAATCAGGAAAAAAAAAAAAAAGAAATTCCACAAATGAGGAAAAAGGCAGTCGACTCTGATGCCAAAATGACAGGGATAAAATCACCATGGGCAGCACAAAGCCTGAGAAACTCTTAGAGCCCCAGTTTCTGGGCAGCTGAGGGAGGGACCCTGCTTGTACACAAACCCAAAGCATGATCCTCAGGAGCTGATGGGGAGTCAAACACTGGAATGGTGAGCTGCAAACAGGGCTTTGGAAGGAACAAAGAGTGAATCTAAATGGCAGTTCCAGGCCTAAAAACAGATGAACAGGCAGCCGCTAATGACGGCAAGCAACTTATTTGATTTTTAATCATGAAAGGACCCTCTCAGTTAGTTGATTTGGAGCCTAGAGATAAAGCTGGCTTTCTTGTCCCATGGCTGTGTGTAGTGAACATGTAACCCTAGTAACTATAGTAACCATAGTGTGCCTGCATAGTGTGATATAGACAGAGACATATGTATATTTAGGTGGAGTGAACATGTAACCTTAGTAGCCATAGTAACCATAGTGCGCCTGCATAATGTGATAAGACAGAGACATATATATGCATAGGATAAGATGTCAACCTGAACCTGATTGGCCAGTGGAGATGTAACTTTAAAATCAGAGGCAAGCTAGCAGAAGTAGAGGCTCAGAAACCAGCTGGATGAAGCACCTTCAACATTACTTACTGGGATGCTGTCGGTGCTGCTAAAACTTCAGCATACGGAGCTAGGCTAAGCAACTGCTTCCCCAGCTTCCTTCATCTGGTCATGCCAGCAGATGAAGGACCTCCAGCCCGGCAACAGAGTGGCTGGTGACCATGTCGTGAGCCTTACCTGCGAACAGCTACTAGTAAGGAGAGGTATCGGGTTGACTGTGTGTTATGTGAATTGTGTGACCCTTCTCTGGCATCTAAAAATAAGTAAAAAAATTATTGCTTAACCCTGACACGCTCTCCGAGTGAGTCCTTACTCTTATATACCTTGCTTGCAACACTGTGCAAACACACAAAGAAAGCCACATCTAGTCCCAGCCTGGAGGCTGATTGCAAAGGCCTCTATCAAAATGTTATTCTTTTCCAAAAAGCATTCATCATTTTCAACAAGCCTTCCTCCTGGTGTCATAAAAGTGAAGCCTTGCCTCAGGCAGGTTAAACTAGCAGCCTTTAGGAAAAAAAAAAAAATCCTCTGACTGCATCCAGGGAGCTGTCACTATGATTAATTAGCTCCCTCCCCTTTCCCAACTTGGTCCCCAGGTGGGTGATAAGGACTAAGGTCTACTGTTTATACTTAGTGACATGAGTGTGGGTCCCGGTCACCTACATAGCACCCTCAGTTCTGCAGCAGTGTCCTCCTTAGCCCCATCTTAGGGTACTCCACCAGCAGGCTTGAGTCAGACTGAGTCAGGAGTCACGCTGGCTTCATGCCCAATTTGCTCTGTATGCTTGGTCCGTCTTGGATCTCTGCTTTCTCAAACTTGACATGGCTCCCAAGGGCTCTCATTATTAGGCCGCTGCCCGCCCCCCATTCCCATCTCCCCCCTGCCCCTGGCCTCACATAGCATGTTAGATCCTGTTCCTCTAGAGCTCCTTTCAGCTCTCTCAACTTATTCTTCCACTAGCCATTGCTGAAGCCTTGTTCTTGTTCTGCTCCCAGATATACTTTCCTCTTTTTTTTTTTAAATTTAAATTTGGCTTGGTTAAGTTCTGTGTTTTCTTCAAGCCGAACTCGAACATAGCTGCTTTGTTCAGTCCTCCCAGATCTTCCTCCTCTGGTTAGTTAGATAGTCCTGATACCCACCCACCCCCAGAACTTTTTTAATGTGTTTATTTATTTACTTATTTTGAATAGAGACAGAGAGAAATTGAGACTGAAGAGGGAGTAGAGAGGGAGAGCGAAAGAGAGACACCTGCAGCATTGCTTCACCTCTCATGAAACTTCCCCCCTGCAGGTGAAGACTGGGGGCATGAACCCAGGTCCTTGTGCATTATAATGTGTGTGCCCAGCCAAGTGTGCCACCATCTGGTCCCTAGAAGCCTATTTTCAAGAGCAGTGCATGGCATCCATGTATTTTTTTCTCAAGATTTATTTATTTTTCTCCAGAGTTATCACTGGGGCTCGGTGCCTACACTTGGAATGTACTGCTCCTGGTGGCCATTTTTTCCCTTTTTTGTCATTGGATAAGATAGAGAGAAATTGAGAGAGAAGGGGGAGATAGAGAGAGGGAGAGAAAGACACCTGTAGACCTGCTTCACTGCTTGTGAAGCGTCCTCACTGCAGGTGGGGAGCAGAGGCTCGATCGTAGATCCTTGTGTGGGTCATTGTGCTTAGCACTATGTGCACTTAACTGAGTACACCACCACCTGGCCCCAAAGATTTATTTTTTTATTAAAGAAAAGGGGGTGGGGAGTAGAGCACTTCTCAGGTCTGGCAGCTGTGAAGCTAGGACACAAATCTGGGACCTCAGCCATGCAAGTCCACTCTGTGCTCCATTTATTGAGTAATGGGGAGTGACAGCAGTCACTATGATTCAGCAGTGTCTTTACATTAATTATACTTTATTAATCACTATAGTGTACATTTATAAATATTGAGTAATATGAAATAAGACATCTTCCATCCATGGATGGAGCTTAAAGGAATCATGTTAAATGAAGTAAACCAACAAGAGAAGGATGAATACCAAATAGTCTCATTCGTAGGTGGAACTTAAGAAACAAGAGAAGAGTTCGAACCCCGGCTCCCCACCTGCAGGGGAGTCGCTTCACAGGCGGTGAAGCAGATCTGCAGGTGTCTATCTTTCTCTCCCCCTCTCTGTCTTCCCCTCCTCTCTCCGTTGCTCTCTGTCCTATCCAACAACGATGACAACAACAATAATAACTACAACAATAAAACAACAAGGGCAACAAAAGGGAATAAATAAATAAAATAAAATATTTAAAAAAAAAGAAACAAGAGAAGAAAAGTAAAACACAAAGTAAAACTTGGACTGGATGTGGTGCATTGCATCAAAGCAAAGGACTCTGGGAAAGGATGGGGAGAGAGGGGATGGAGGTCCCAGTGTACAAAGACCTAATTGGGGAGTGAGAGTGTTTTGCAGACACCTGTCACAGGAGGGTAAGAAATAGTACTCATGTGTTAGCAACTGCACTGTAAACTATTAGCCCCCCAATAAAAAAAATCAAAACCTTCCATCAGAGATTAAAATATTATATGACAGGTGTGATATTGACTTTCAGAATACCTGAAGGTGGCGCTTCCTGCACACCTCTGCTCTCTTCACTCCTTCCAGCTCTCTCTGCCGGAGTGGGGATAGGGATCTCACAACCATAAGTGTTAGGAAAGTTGTTCTTGCAAGAATTAATCACCTATGATTCACCCAGAATACTTATTCTTACTAGTAGTAACAAAATCACAATTGTTTCAAAGATTTATTTTTATTACATATGAGAGACTTTTATTTTATTTTTGTCCCCAGGGTTATCACTAGGGCTCAGTGCCAGCACTATGAATCCACTGCTCCTGGTGGTCATTTTTTCTGTTTTTGTTGTTGGATAGGACAGAGAGAAATTGAGAGGGGAGGAGAAAATAGAGAGGGAGAGAGAAAGATAGAAACTTGCAGACCTACTTTACCGCTTGTGAAGTGATCCCCCTGCAGATGGGGAGCTGAGGACTTAAACCTGGATCCTAGTCAGGTCCTTATGCTTTGTATTATGTGCACTTAAACTAGTTTTCCACTGCCCGGACCCCTAGAGAGACTTTTACATGAGACAGAGAGAAGGAGAGAGATAAGTTGGAGCATTCCTCTGGTATGTGTGGTGCCAGGAACTGAACCAGGAAGCTCAGGCATGCAGATGGGATACTCTGCCAGTTGAGCCACTTGCCTGGCTGCAATGCCATGATTATTACTGCTCACTTAGAAAGCTGGTATATGAGCTAGTCAAATAGCTCACTTGGTGAACATGGGCCCATGTTCAGCGGGGAAGCAATTGCAGAAGCCACACCTTCCACCTTCTGCACCCCACAATGACCTTGGGTCCATACTTCCAGAGGGATAAAGAATAGGAAGGTTATCAGGAAGAATAGGAAGGTTATCAGGAGGAGGGATGGGATACGGAGTTCTGATGGTGGGAACTGTATAGAGTTGTACCCCTCTTATCCTATGGTTTTGTCAATATTTCTCCTTTTTATAAATAAAAAATAAAAAAAAAAAACTTGAAAAAATAGCTCACTTGGACAGTGCACTGCTTTGCCATGTGTGTGACCCAGGTTCAAACTGTGATCTTCACTCTACCTTGCTGCCTTTATCTAAAAAAGAAAAAAAAAAAAAGGAAGGAAGGAAGGAAGAGAGAAAGTTGGTATATACCCCCACAGTGGGTGTGTCTCTCTGTGTGTGGTGGTGGTGAAAGTAACCATATGCTTTGTACTTTTATCTTTGAGGGAAAAAAGGCAACACTTTGGGCTCAAGAGCTGGCAAATAGCATAAGATATCCCACTTCAGTTCTCCTGGGAGGGTCTGGACGCCCAAAGGCCTGAACAACTTTCATATGGTCAGTTTAAGTTTACCAGAACTGCACCCTGACTGAGCAGGATCTTCTCTGAAGAGCCACCTAGACCATAGTGTGCTATCGAACTGGCAGGTGTTGAGCTGAAGCCAGTCTTCAGTGGCACTTCTGTAAAGTTCCCAGGATTTTTAGACAACGTAAAGGAAGGGATTGGTGAAAGAAAAATAATGTGTTTTCTGTGTTTTGGGTAGGGTTTGGACATAAAAATAGTAAAACTGGGTTTTGCAAATGGAGAAGCTTGATGGACATCGGAAATACAGGTGAGGAAGTGTGTGGTTGATGGAGGAATAAGAGCAACTCAGCTTAGTTCAGTTCCTAAGAAGAAATAAAATGTAATTCTTAAGAGACTAGGTTCTAGGGTCAAACATATATGAGGTATTTTTTTCTTTAAATTTCCATTGCTAAGGGTCAGCCAATGGTGCACCTAGTTCAGCACACATGTTACCATGCACAAGGACTCAAGTTCGAATCCCAGGTCCCTACCTGCAGGGGGGGGACACTTCACAATCAGTGAAGCAGTGCTGTAGGTGTCTTTCTTTCTCTCTTCCTGTCTCCTCCCATCTCAAAATCTTTCTCTCCCTATAAAATAACAGAAGGGGGGGGGGGAGAAGAAAAAAGTGGCCAACAGGAGGGTGGGGGATGGGAGGGAAAGTATAGAAAGTCAAGAAAAATTGCACCATGATTATTCCTGGGGCTCAGTGAATCCATTGCTCCCAGCAGTCTTTTTTTCCTTCCTTCCTTCCTTCCTTCCTTCCTTCCTTCCTTCCTTCCTTCCTTCCTTTTTTCTTTTATAAGGACAGAGAAATGTTGAGAGGGCAGAGGAAATAGAAGAGAGAAATAAAAACTGTTATATGTAGGGACTGGGGGCTTGAACCTGGGTCCTTTCATATGGTAATATATGTGTACTCACTCAGTGAGTATGTCACTGCCTGCTTCCCCCTCCCCCTTTCCTATCTGTTGGTTAGGTTCATACTTTGTTTTCCTTCATCATTTTATTGTGCAAAATCTCAAACATACAAAAATTGGAAACAATTTCACAGTGAACACACATCACAAAGCTTTTTATAATTGACAGTCTGCTATAGTTGTTTCATCATCCATATCTCTAGCTACCCACCATCCATACTTTTAATGCATTTCATAGCAAGTTGTGGACATCAGTGCAGTTTTCCTTAAATCCTTTGGATGCATGCCATTAACTAGAGTCTGACGTTTGTTTGATCTTTAAAAATATTCCTTTTAAGATAAAATTTATATATAATGAAATGCATAAATCTCAGTTGTACCGTTCAGTGAGTTTTGATGAAAGCGTTACCCAAGGCCCTATCAAGATATGAAACATTACCATCCCCCTAGAAAATTCTCTCATGACATCTCCTAATCATTGCCTGCTCATATGCACCCAGAGGCAACCATTATTCTATTTTTTTTTCCTTTAAAGATTAACTTTGTCTGTTTCAGATTTTTATAAACAAATCTGTATAGGTTATACTCTTGTATACGGTTGTTTTCACTCAGTCAATACTTTTGAGCTTTACCATATTATTGCATGCATTGGTGCCTGATTCCATTTATGGACCAGTAGTATGCTTCTGTATGCATATACCAAGTTTGTATATGTGTGTTCCAATTGTTGGACACTTTGGCTACTTCCATCTTTTGGCTATTAAACATGAAGCTGTGATGGACATTCTTAGACTCAAGTTTTTAATAGAAAAGGTTTTTTTTTTCCTCTCTCTCTTTTCTTGCTACTTAACTGTATTGTTGATCAGACTGGAATTTAATTTGCAGCTCCTCTATTTACTAGTATTTTGAATTGAGAAAAGTTGACTAGCCTCTGGGACACTCAGCATTCCCATCTGTGAAGTTATTATGGAAAACAGTAGTAGATTTTGATAATGGTGATAGGTAAGTTGTGATGGTGACAAAGTTAGTCTGAATACTAGATGAGATAGTGCAACAGGCTAGGTGTGGCACACCTGGTTAAGCACACATGTCACTATATACAAGGACCCAAGTTCAAGCCCCAAGCCCCTCTCTGAAGGGAGAAAGCTTTACAAGTTGTGAAGCAGTGCTGCAGGTGTCTCTTTCTAGTGAGAAAGGTCCCCTTCTCCCCCTTCCCTCTTGATTTCTGTCTCTATGCAATAATAAATAAATAAATACTTTCAAAATGAGATAATGCAACATGTCTGACGTATTGCAAACACTTTTGTGCATGGTAGCTGACATTAATAATTGTTAGTACAAGGGCTGGGCAGTTGAACATATGTGTTAGTGCATACAGACCCAGGTTCAAACCCTCAGTCCTCACCTGTAGAGGGTGAAGCTTTCTAAGCAGTGAAGCAGTGATACAGGTCTTTCACTCTCTCTTTCTCTATCTCCCTCTTCCCTCTTGATTTCTCACTGTTTCTATCCAATAAATAAATGAAAATAATAAATGGTAATCTTGAAAAATAGTAATTGTTAGTACAGGCATATCAAATAGTGGAAATAGATGAGTTACATGTGGGACTGAGAAATTCAAGCTCTACTTGAAAGGCATCATAGCTTATAGAGTACTGAGTTTCCCTCAGCCTTGTGGTCAACACTTTAAGAACTAAAAACTCGGGAGTCAGGCAGTAGCACAGCAAGTTAAGCGCAGGTGGCGCAAAGCGCAAGGACCAGCGTGAGGATCCTGGTTCGAGTCCCCGGCTCCCCACCTGCAGAGGAGTCACTTCACAGGCGGTGAAGCAGGTCTGCAGGTGTGTCTATCTTTCTCTCCCCCTCTCTGCCTTCCCCTCCTCTCTCCATTTCTCTCTGTTCTACCCAACAGCGATGACATCAATAACAACAACAATAATAACTACAACAGTGAAACAAGGGCAACAAAAGGTAATACATAGATAAATATTTTTTAAAAATTAAAAAGAATTAAAAATTTGCTTCAGTTCCATTTTGAGCTTACCTTTGGTAAAGGCGCTGGTGGTACAGTCAGTGTTCAGGATATCCATCTGTGAATCTCCTCTTTGTGGCATAAGTATTGATCCATTAATATCTGTTTCTGCTGCAGGGACAGCTTATTTTCTCTGTCTCAAAGGATGTGTCAGGGATTGGCACATCTGATGTTCTTTAGTATCCTAGGTGGACTGGAGTGAGTACTGTAGAGAACAGGACTTTCAAAGTATATAGTAGCTGTATACCTTGGAGACCTATTTGGAGCCTTCCATCTCAGTTGTTAGACTAATTAAACACACACACACACACACACACACACACACACACACACACACACACACACACACACACACCTTAAAATCTATGTCTGTGTGAACTTAGATATCAAGACAAACTGTCCATACCACAGTAAGTCAAAAAACTGAAATAATTCCACTTTCAGATATCCCTCAGATCTAGCCTTTCTTCCCTATATGCTGATGTTACTTAGTTCAGGTTAGTGGTCATGAGGACATTTTAGTGGCTACTATTCAGGGCCAGGTGGTGGCATACCTGCTAGAGCACACATACTACAATGCACCTGGTTGAGTGCAGTCACTACAGTGCATAAGGAACCAGGTTCAAACCCCTGATCCCTATGTGTTGGGGGAAGCTTCACAAGTGGTGAAGCTGTGCTGTGTATCTTTCTTTGCTCCCCCCACTTCATCTTTCTCTATCCAATACATAAATAAATAAGAATAAATAATGCCATTTATTTTATTTATTTATTTTTTGCCTCCAGGGTTATCAGTGGGGCTCAGTGCCAGTGCTACAAATACACTGCTCCTGGAGGCCATTTATCTCCATTTTTATTGGATAGGACAGAGAAATTGAGAGGGGGAGAGGGAGATAGAGAGGTAGAGAGACGGAGAGACACCTGCAGATTTGCTTCATCACTTGTGAGGCAACCCCCCTGTAGGTGGGCAGCTGGGGGCTTGAACTGGGATCCTTGCTCTGGTTCTTGTGCTTTATACTATGTGTGTTTAACCCAGTGCACCACTGCCCAACCCCTGAAATAATTCTTTTTTTTTTTTCATTACCAGACCACTGCTCAGCTCTGGCTTATGGTGGTGCAGGGGATTGAACCTGGGACTTTGGAGCCTCAGGCATGAGAGTTGTTTGCATAGCCATTATGCTGTCTACCCCTGCCCTGAAATAATTCTTTTTATACTGAATAAATAGCTGTTATTCTAATTTCCTCTAACATCTCACTCCTCTAATGCTTTCTCTCTATATAGCTATGTCAGATAGCTAGCTCAAAAAAGCATTAGACATCACAAATGATAAACTTACAAACTCAAGCATCTCTGCAGTTTGATCATTTGACTTTCCCTTGTCACTTCATCAGAATTCCTCCCCCATGTGATGACTTTTTGTATCATTCTCTTCACTTGACCTGTGATGATCCTGCCAATAAGAACAATGATGATGATTGTGATGCCTTTTTTTTTTTTTTCCAATTTTCAAGTGTATGTCACGAATTATACAACTCACCCTTGACATGTGCTTTTTAGGAAGAGACACTACCACACTGAGTAAGAGAAATTTTAATTGTTGGCTGTATCACAATTTCAGAAACATCGTCATGTGAAAAAGCTGTTGAAGACCCATTCTGATAGATACTATTTATTGCCAACACAAGACTCTGCTTTTGTGAAGGAATTATGTTTCCAACAGGCTCATGTATTCTACTCCTTTGTCCACGTCTCTCTGGATGGTTCTCCTGTGCTAAAATCAAAATTCACAGAATGTGTTGGATCCAACTTTGTTGAACTTGCAAACAAATGGTTCCCCATTCTCTGAATAACGTTTGCTGTAATTTAAAGAAAAATTGCTGTTGAAAATAGAACAAAAAGGAGGTTCCAAATATTTGTTTTACATTTCTGGCAGCTGAGGATTAATTATTTCTGCTTCCTGGGAAAGGAAGAGGGTGAAATCTTTTTGTCCAAGAATGTTCTTTCTTTTCTCCACCCCCCACAAGGTATTATCAATGCTTTATTACACCAAGGTAAATTAAATACTTGAGGGTTTGGGGTAGGATTTCACTCTTTTTTTCTTTGCCACTTTTGGCCTCTGAATATTTAACCCAGAGTTTGAGTTGGGATTAAGCCGTCACAGATCTTAATTTGATAAGGAAAAAGAAATTAAAATAGACAAAAAGAAGAAGCGAGGCGAATTGGCATTTCCAAGTGATTTCACTCTTTGCAGTAGGCCAAAGAAAATTTCAGGCGGGAGAGTGGGACCTTGAGACCTTCTTTGCATTTGAGCCCCTGAACCAGGCCTCACCCCTCTGGATAAGACTTTCCAGCTCCTTTCTTGGGATCTGAGTGAGTAGAACTATGTTGTGAGTGCCGATCCACATTTAATGAACATTTGGTTGTCTGTGCTCTGAGGATTCCAGACTCTCCACTGCGTTTCTTTTGGAAATCATCTGGCGTGGGCTGTCCTCCAGGCTTAATGGCTGAAAGGTCCTTTCCAAAGGGGAAAGAATTCAGGGATAGAATTTAATAAAGTTTAATAGGAAAGCTAATTCTTCATAAAAACCCGGGAAAAAAAATCACCCCCAAGTCCAGACACCAGCACTATTATGTTCCTCAGGAATTCTTTTCTGCCCCACTGCTATGGTCTGTAAACCATGAATCTGCATGTGTAAATAAGAAAAAACTTCATGACAGTTTAATGGGGTTGGGGAAAATAATTGCCTTCTTTTTTTTTTTTTTTGAAAGTGGTTCTTCCTATCATGTCTTGTTATAGTGAACCATGATGGTGGATTCACTGAAGATAAGATCCTTAAAGTGAGACTAAAATAAACATGGACATAATCTTGTTCCATTTCTGGGCTTAGGCTGTCTACCCAGGAGAAGCACATTCATTGTAAAAAATGAACAGATTCCTAGCTGGACAAACTGAGGGAGGGATGAGGGGGTCTGGGCAGAAGGGGCAGAAGAAGCAGGCAGCTAGGAGCCCTTGCTGTGGCTCCCTCTCATCTTGATAACCATGAGCCTGGACAGTCAGCTCTCCCCAGCCCAGCAATACATCCTTCAGTCTACCATTAAAGATTTGCTATCATTTAAGATTTGCTTTGAAGGGGCAGGTGGTAGTGTGCTTGGTTGAGTGCACATGTTACAATGTGCAAGGACCCAGGTTTGAGCTCCCGGTCCCCACCTGCAGGGGGAAAACTTTACAAGTGGTAAAGCAGTGCTGCAGGTGTCTCTCTGTCTCTCTATCACCCCTTTCCCTCTTGATTTCTGGCTATCTCTATCCAATAAATAAATAAAGATAATGAAAAAAAATTAAATGAAATATTTGCTTTGGAATTGAATCTCCTCTCATTTCTTTGCTTTGTAAACCCCTACAACCCTTTAGGCTTCATCTCTTTAGGAAGTCTTCCTCTTGCCCTCCCTGATCTTTCATAGCACTCTGCTCAGAGTGCTGTTTACTATTTGAGCCTGGTGGTCGAGTTATTTATCTGTTCACATTGGAGTCTCTTGCTCTAAACTCAGAAGCAATTGAGGCCAGATATGAAGCAAGTATTGATTTATGTGCTCAGTTGCTCACATGGTCAACCAGTCGTACTTACTGAATGTGCATGCCATACTAGAGATACGAGGAAGAGTGCAGAAAACTTCCTTCTCTGTTTAGGGGTGGAAACAGAAAGCATAGCAACCAAATAATCCTCCAAAGGAATCAAATGAATGTGTATATAAAGGAATGGGAGAGCCACTACAAATAAATAGGATCATGAAGAAATTCCCTTAAGGATGTGCCATCTAAGTTAGGATGTAAGATAGGAGAACCTGACTTTATTTTCTGAATAAATGGATCTAGATGAGAGGTTTTAACAGTTGACTGTATTAAGTTAAAAGAAAAAAAATGCCACTGAGGCAAACTCATTATTTCCTAAGGCAGTGAATGCCAGGAAGGTTTTTATAGGTGACCCTTTGGGGTTGGCTGCTTAGAGCAAAGCTTTGAGCAGTGGGGTTGTCTCCAAGCCCAGTGGGGAACATGAGTATTCAGTGGGAAGAGCACCAGAGTGGATGAGTGAAGTGACTGCCAGTGAGAGGTGAGAGTGACTTGGGTGCCTCAGCCTATACTTCCTGTTGAAAGAATTGAATCATAGCAGGGACTACTTTTTAGTTCTTGCTTCTCCTACTCTCTCCTTTTTGCTGCCTAGGTCTTCTCTCATCTCTTCTGCATTCAGTCAGGTCAGCCTCTATCTTTATGATTATTTTAAGATCTTCCTAGCTGTATATGCATATAAACACACACATATGTGTATACATACATAAAGTATATAGAAACTATGTTTATATGTATCTGTATGTACACATGTCATATTTACAAGGCATCCATATGCATTCCCAATCAGTTCAACCTCACCTTACGTAAACATGAGTATTCAGTGGAACCATCTCCCAGCTGATACCCAAATGACTCACTGTCAACTTGGTTGGAGTAATTATTTTACCCTCTTTGTTTATAACGGCTTAAAGCAACCTAATGAACTCTATGGCAATAGGATTTAGATTTAAAAGACCTGGATACTAGTTCTTCCGCTTGTTAATAATAACTCTCCCAAGCTTTAAATGCAAAACAAAGGTATAATAATAATAATAATAATAATAATAATAATAATAATAAACTGTTCCCTTTTTGTCTCTGGCACTGTAATGTGTAAGATCTTAGAGATAAAGTTCTTTTGGTTTATAGAGAAAATTATTATGTGCAAATTGTTGCCTCTCAAGTGCATTCTCATATAAATAATGACTCCACACATGTTCATTTTTCCTATAAGTAACTGAAGAACTACATTTAACATGGCTTTAAAATTTCCTGTTTTTCTGGTTTTCATAGTTTGATAGTTCTGTTAACCTAGGATTTCTTTCATGCTTGGTTCCATTTACATAATCTAATATTTTCTTGAAGAAAAGAAACAGCTTATCTCATTGTAAGGCTACTGTTAATTCAAAGAAAATTTAATACTGTAAAGTCAAATCTTGTTTCCAAAGACAGAGGTTAAGGATGAAAATGGCTCAGATTTCCTAACTAGACAGCATCCGCTATAGAGAAGACACCAGGCAACATGAGAACCACAGTATAAGGCTTACCTGCCTGCCTTGTTTAGGGTGGTGACACAGGGAGAACTTCAGAGTCAAAAAGTACAGGTTTGCAGGACTTGGGAAAGTACGACCTCTCACAGCTTCAAAGCACAAGCTCTTTTTAAAATTTACTTAAATTTATTTTTATAGAGACAGAGGTAAGTTGAGAGGGAAGGGGGAGATAATGAAGGAGAAATAGAGATACTTGAAGCAACACTTCAACACTCCTTGCAGATGGGGACTGGGGCCTTGAACCTGAGTCCTTGTATATGGTAACATGTTCAGCTGGGTGCATCACCACTCAACCCTGCAGGCAGGCTCTTTACTAGGCATTAGAGGGTGTGACAGTGAAGATTCTGTCCTAGTGGACTTTCCACTGTGGGAAGAAAGTTGATGTTTTCTTGACTTAAGGTGGTACAGGGGATTGAACCTGGAACCATGGAATCTCAAGCATGAGAATCTTTTCGCATAACAAGGGAGCTATCTCCCTTGTCCTGGGGAGAAAGTTGGGATGAGTTGATGAAATGAGTGAACATTTTTATTACATTAATGTTAATATGTGCTCTTGAGAAAAACAAAAAATAGAAGAGCAGTGGAGATGAGTGACAGTGTTTTTTACTACTCATAGAGGGAGGCCAGGGAAAGGCTCTTTGAGAAAGTGACACTTGATCAGAGACTTCAAGGAATTTAGTGAGTGGACTGTTATACAGATATTTGGGGAAGAGATTCAGACAGAAGGCTCAGTACCTGCAGATATTGAGGCTGAACCATGTACTTGGTATGCCCAAGACAGCAAGACCAATATGTTTATAGTGAGGTGAAAGAAGCGGACAGTGATAGGAGAAATTTTAGAAAGGATTAAGAGTCTAAGTTAAAGTACTTACAGCAGTGTCTGGAATGCACTTGTCATTTCATAAATCCTCCTTCCTTTCCCTTTTAGATGCCAGTGGGATACTAATGGTTTCTTTAAATCAACCCCTCCTTGCTCTCTGTTGTGACTTCAGCATCTCTGTTTCAACTGGCTAACTCCTAATATTATTGAAACACAATCAAGGTCCTTGCCTCTTAAAATAAAAATATAAATAAAAATGTCTCATTTAATCAGCTATGTATTTAATTCTCAAACCTTATTTTCACCTCTAAAATTTCAGTCTAGATTCTTATTCCTAATTTCAGAAAATCTTTTCAATTTATTACATCTTGACTCTTGTACCTGCCCTAGCACTGAAGCTATTACCTCCAAGATCACCAGTGCCTTCCACATTACTGTATTCAGTGGCCCATTATGATTTTGGTTCTTGTCATACTTAAAGTCTCTTGCTATATGCGTCTCTATATGCTATCTAAGACTTCTCTCTCATTATTTTTATTATTATTCATTTAATTATGAATGACAAGTCTGTTGGATAAGAGAGGTACAATTCCACACAATTCCCACCACAAAATTTCTCCATCCCAGAAGGTGGAAGGTCTGGCTTCTGTAATTGCTTCTGTAATTGCTTTTTTTCTGTAATTGCTTTTCCACTGGACATGGGTGTTGACAGGTCGATCCATGCTCTCTCATTCTTTTATTTATAGCTTTTTTAAAAAAATATTTTATTTTATTTATTTATTCCCTTTTGTTGCCCTTGTTGTTTTATTGTTGTAGTTATTATTGTTGTTGTCGTCGGTGGATAGGACAGAGAGAAACGGAGAGGAGGGGAAGACAGAGAGAGGGAGAGAAAGATAGACACCTGCAGACCTGCTTCACCGCCTGTGAAGCGACTCCCCTGCAAGTGGGGAGCCGGGGTTCGAACCGGGATCCTTATGCCGGTCCTTGTGCTTTGCGCCACCTGCGCTTAACCCACTGCGCTACAGCCCGACTCCCTGCTCTCTCATTCTTAACCCGTTGTTGTATTGTGCTTATTTGACCACCACTACCACACTTCTTGCTCATTTTCTTCCTCATTTGACTTTTTTTCCCTTTCTGGCTTCTCTTCTTCCCACCCACCACCTCCAACTGTTAAAAGTCAACGTATTTGGGGGATTCTTTCTTCAGCCCTTTGCTCTTTATTCTGCCTATTTTCCTTAGGTGGTATTACCCAAACCAACTGCTTTAGTCACTGCTTATATATGAATGTTATAGAATCTGTTTCTAATAAGAATCTTACTTTTCCTTCAGATATTCTTCAAGTTAATTTGGGTTTATGCTACTTTTCTTTTTATATATCATTTTATTGGAGGGGTGTGTGTTAATGATTGCTAGTACAGTTAACTCATGGGTACACTTTCTCATCTCCCCATTATAGGTGCCTACAAAATACTCTTGCCCCAACTATTAACATTTTTGCTTCCATATCAACTGTTAAGGATAAAGTCACCTCCTTTGCTTCATATTGGATGGAGCTTGAAAGAATCGTGTTAAAAGAAATAAGACAAAAAAAAAAAAAAAAGGATGACTACATACCAGATTATCTCACTCAAAGGTGCAGCCACTCTTCTACTTAATGTTCCCTGATGGTTACCTATAACTTCCAGAAGCTTCACTCTTTTCTTATCTTTTCTTTCATTTCCTTTCTCTTTTCTTTTGTCATTTTACAAAAGCTCAAAGGTAAGGTATTGTCTGAGTATTTAAGCAAATACAGTTCCCAGTCTCATCATTCACTTCTGGTAGAAGTGACTGACCCTCCAACAGATAACAGGTGTAAGTTCTGAAAAAAATAAATGAAAAGAAAAAAAAACAATTATCTGAGATCTTGGAGAGTAATCAGGCAGATAATTTTAAGGGAATTGAAGCTTGAAAGAAGGAAAAATGTAGAGTGCATTACAAATATTTACTTCTTTGCCCTGGTGGCAGCCACAGTGCAGGGAACTTAACACACCAATATAAAGTCTGCCATCTTTTTTCTTTTTCTCTCTTTCTTTTTTCCTTTCCTTTCTTTCCCCCCTGGTCAGACAAGCAAGAGAACTGCTGAGAAATGAGGGAGGGATAGGTGACAGGAGAGAGAGAGAGCAGATAAAAAATGAGAACCTCAAAATCTACATGTAATCTTTGCCCAAGTCTCTGACTGAAACTTGTTCAAATTACTAAGAAAGTAAACATCTCATCTGAACTTAAATGTGATAAAGTTTCCAGTCAATGCCCAACCTAGCTAACTGTTTGTTAAAGCTAGCACTATTTATGAAGGAAAATAACAGAATCCAGTGTCTTCACATTATGAAACTTCCAACAACCAGGACACAACAAAAGTTTCTCAACTTGCAAAGAGCTGATAAAATATCACCCAGCCTCATGGGAAAAGTGAGTGAATAGATAATAGTTATGTAATGACCCATATGTAAGAATTATTAAAGGGAGTTGGGCGATAGCACAGTGGGTTAAGAGCACGTGGTAAGAAGCGCAAAGACTGGTATAAGGATCCCAGTTCGAGCCCCCGGCTCTGCACCTGCAGGGGAGTCGCTTCACAGGTGGTGACAAAGATCTTCAGGTGTCTATCTTTCTCTCCTCTCGATGTCTTCCCCTCCTCTCTCCATTTCTCTCTGTCCTATCTAACTTGATGACATCAATAACAACAACAGTAATAACTACAACAACAATAAAAAACAAGGGTAACAAAAGGGGAAAAAAGGAATTATTAAAGACATTATAAAGTAGCTGTTATAGTAATCCTCAACGACATAAAAGGAATCACATCTGAAAGAATGTAAAGTATGAAAAAATTTTACTGGGCTAATAAATGATTGTAAAAAAGACTCAGCTAGAAATTTTAGAACTGGGGCTGGGTGGTGGTGCATCTGGTTAAGCGCACATTTTGCAATGCTCAAGGACCTGGGTTCGAGCAGGGGTAAAGTTTTGCAAGTGGTAAAGCAGTGTTGCAGGTGTCTCTCTGTCTCTTTCCCTTCCTCTAGACTTCTGGCTGTCTCTATCCAATAAATAAATAAAGATAATAAAAAATTAAAGAAATTTTATAACTGAAAATACACCATATGAAGCAAAATCACTCACTGGAGACTTAAAGTACATGAAAACAAAACAAACAACAACAACAACAACAAAGAAAAAATGAGCTTGAGAATAGAGCAAAAAAGTTCTACTTTGTTTGTGTTTTTTTTTTTTTTTTGACACCTGCAGACCTGCTTCACCACCTGTGAAGCGACTCCTCTGCAGGTGGGGAGCCGGGGGCTCGAACTGGGATCCTTACACTGCTCCTTATGCTTTGCGCCACATGCCCAACTTCCAAAAAAACTACTTTGAAGAGAAAGAAAAAAATTAAGTAACTGAGAGATTCATAACAAAAATAAATTCTAGCTTATGAATAATTGGAATTGGAGATGAAGAGGAGAATAGAGATGAGAAAGAAAAGGATTATTCAAAGGAATACTGCTGATCCCTTCCTAAATGTGATAAAGAAATAAATTAAGAAGTCTAAAAATTATGCAGATTGAATCAAGATAAAAAATGAAAATGATATCTAGATACATCAATTTACCAGTGCTTATTCTGTTTTTGGGGGAGAGGGAGAAACACCAAGGTACTGTTCCACCATTCATAGAATTCACTTGTACTGTCCAGGGAATCAAATCTGGAAACTGCTTTACTCACTGAGCCAACTCCCAGCCTCTAGTTTCCTCAATTTTAATTCTTTTTGCTTTCTGAGGGTCAAATATTTACTCATAAACAAACAGACTTGTTTCCTCCAGCACCACAGTACTGGGGTTATTTAATTTAATTTTTCTTTCACATGTTTTTTATTTATAAAAAGGAAACACTGACTAAACCATAGAATAAGAGGGGTACAACGCCACACAATTATCACCACCAGAACTCCATATCCCATCCTCTCCCTTGATAGCTTTCCTATTCTTTAACCCTCTGCGTTGTTTTGGTTTTTTTTTTTTTTTTTTTTTTTGCCACCAGAGTTATCAGGGTTTAGTCGCCTGCACAATGAATTCAACATTCCTGGTGGCCACTTCCCCCTTTTCTTTTCTTTCCTTCCTTCCTTCCTTCCTACCTACCTACCTATCTTCCTCTTCCTCCTCCTCCTTTTCCTCCTTTTATCTTTCTTTCTTTCTTTTTTGATAGAGAAATTGAGAAGGAAGGAGGAGGTAGAGTGGAGGGGGGAGAGAGACACACACAGACATCTGCAACTGCTTCACCACTTGTGAAGCTTTCTCCCTTCAGATGGGCACTAGAGGCTTGAACCCAGGTTGTTGTGCACTGTAATGTGTGCACTCTATTGGGCGTACCATTTCCTGGTCTCTAGGGGTACATTTACTTATTCATTTATTTACTGGATGATTAATAGGACAGATATAAATTGAGAGGGCACAAGAATAACCAGGCAGTCCAGTAAATGGGAGAAGATATTTGCACATCACATATCAGACAAGTGACTGATATCAAGCATCTATACAGAATTGGTACAGATATACAAAAGAAGCAAGAGTAACTCAATAAAAAAGTGGGCCAAAGAACTAAACAGATAGTTTTATAAAGAAGAGATACACGTGGCCCACAGACACTTGAAGAAATCATGCACTTCAATTATCATTAGAGAAATGCAAATTAAAACTTCACTGAGATACCATCTCACATCTGAGAGAATGGCTTACATCAACAAATCAGGAAATGACAGGTGTTGGAGAGGTTGTGGAGAAAAGGGAACTATGCCTTATTGCTGGTGGGAATGCAAACTGGCATGGCCCTTTTGGAAGACTATATGGAGAGTTCTTAAATAAAAATGGAAATACCTTATGATTCAGCAAGACCACTCTTGGGCCTTTATCCAGTAGATACGTAAGCACTAATTAGAAGGAACATATGCACCCCGATGTTCATAGCTGCATTATTCACAATAGTCAAAGGGTGAAAGAATCCTAGATGCCCATCAACAGATGACTGACTAAAGAATTTATGGGATATATATTTCATAGAATACTACTCTGCAATTAAAAAAGATGACATTGTATCTTTTGGGGGCAAAATGGATGGAATTGGATGGAGGTGATTATGCTTAGTGTAACAAGTAAAGAGAAGAAAGACAATATGGGATGATCTCACTCTCAGGCAGAGAAAAACAAGATCAGAAGAGAAAACACAAGTAGAATCTGAACTGGAATTGGCGTATTGCACCAAAGTAAAAGACACTGGGGTGGGTGGGGTGGGAGGGGGAGAATACAGGTCCAAAAAGGATGATAGAGGACCTGGGGGGGGTTGTATTGTTATATGGAAAACTGGCAAATGTTATGCATGTAGAAATTATTGCATTTACTGTCGAATGTAAAGCATTAATTCCTCAATAAAGAAATTTTAAAAAGGACTTTTCCTGAACTGATTCAGCAAAAGAGAGAGAGAGAGAGAAGAAAGAAAACTACCAGATGGTTTCACTCATGTGGAATCTAGAGATCAGATTTACATGAACTTGCCAACAAACAAACAAACAAACAAAAATCCGAAGAAAACAGAAGAAAGCAAATGGTAAGACTTATAAGACCTCTGGTGATTATTTTCTGGAGGAGGGAGGGTGGGGATACAGAACTTTGGTGGTGGGTGTGGTGTGGAACTACACATTGTAATCTTATAATCTTGTAACAAACTATTAATAACAAATAAAGAATTTTTAAAAAAAGAAATTGAGAGGGAAGGGGGAGATGGAGATGGCAAGGGAGAGGGAGAGAGGCAGAGAGGCACTTGCAGATCCACTTCACCATTTGGGAAGCTTCCCCTTAGGGGTACTTTCTTAAAAAAAAAACCAAACAATAACAAAAACACTCCTCCTCTCTGTTTTTTCCTGCTTTCTCTTCCTACTTTATAATTCAGATTTTTACCCATCCCCTATTTCTGCTTCCTTCCTCACGGTAGCTAACCATATTGATAATCTAGTATGTGCCAGGCAATCCACTGTATCCTTTTTTAAAGTATTATTATCTCCAGGGTTATCACTGGGGTTTGGTGCTGGCACTATGAATCCATTGCTCCTGGTGGCCATTTTTTATTTCTATTTTATTGGACAGGACAGAGAGAAATTGAGAGGGGAAGGGGAGATAGGGAGAGAGGAAGACACCTACAAACCTGCTTCACTGATTGTGAAACTTCCCCCTTGCATTTGGGGAGCAGGGGCTTGAACTTGGGTCCTTGAGCATGGTGATATGTGTGCTTAACTGGGTGTGCCATCACCTGCTCACCTCACTAAATGCATTTATATGTTATTTGATTTAGTCTTCATAGCAAATCCACTTTTTAAAAATATTTATTTATTCCTTTTTTTGCCCTTGTTTTATTGTTGTAATTATTATTGTTGTTGTTGACATTGTCGTTATTGGACAGGACAGAGAGAAATGGCGGGGAAGACAGAGAGAGGGAGAGAAAGATAGACACCTGCAGATCTGCTTCACGACTCCCCTGCAGGTGGGGATCTGGGGCCTTGAACCAGTATCCTTACGCCACTGGTCCTTGTACTTCGCGCCATATGCACTTCACCTGCTGCGCTACTCCCGCAAATTCCCTTTTTAATCTCCATTTCACTAATGGAGAAACTAAGAGCCATTGAGATTTAATCCCTCACCCAAGCATCCCAGTTTTCTCTGCAGCTCTTACAATGTCTTCAGGCCACCCCAGGATTTATATGTGAATCTGGTGCAAGCATCATTTCCAAGGAAAATCTACCTGTGTCCCTATGCATCAAACTCCACTCTTTTTCTCTTTGTCTCTACTGTGCCTCCCTCAAACCTGGATTAGTCATGTTATGTGTCAGCTCAGAACAGCAAGTTAGGAAACTCTAGTAATTATGCTGATTGGCTGAATTAAGGAGATTAACAACCATTTGTTGTTCTTTCAGTGAGTCTGATTGGAAGCAAACAAGTAGCTGATCAACAGTTGGAGGTCATTTACAAAACTAAAAAAAAAAAAAGGCAGATTCAGTCCAACTACTGTGGCCAAAATTCTAATCAGTTGGACCAGAACTTAATCAGGGAAGCCTCCAACCCTGTGCTTTTGCCTATGACACCCACTCGCCCCATTCGTATCACTATAAAAAAAAATGTAAACAGATCTCTTCCAGTTCTCAACACCTGAGGAGAGAAACATGAACTGATCTTTTATTTTTTATTTTATGCAGTAGAGGAGCCAGGATAACTGAAACTAAAATGAGCATTTTGCAAACACAAAGGAGTTTATTCATCTGGGCAGAAAGTCAAAATCACTCAGTTTTCCTGCAGGTCTATTTTATGCCTCATTCTTGACGTGCTCAGGCTCTAGTGCATGCTGGCCCCTGTAGTGTGTGTGTGGGTGGGGGGGATGTGGGCCATTGATTTCATTCTGCGCGAAGGTCCATCATGTGGCAGATTTTCCTGGGGCTCATTTTAGTGTGTCCACTGCATCCCTATTTGCCAACTGGAGCTGCTGTCCTCTATTTGCCCTCTCCCCATCCCCAAAAGTACATGCACGCAGCCTTGGCACCTTACAGATTATCCATTCAGACTGTCAGGCATCTTCTGTTTGGAAGGAAAAGAGATGTGACAAATGTAAACACTGGAGTCCTGGGGACCTGCTCTGGAGGGCGGATGCCGTGTCAGACCTGATCAGAGTTGATGGTGCATGCCTTCGCCATTAGTCAGATGGCTGTTCTTGCAATCTCTCTGACTCCCCCAACGTGCTCCCCTACTCCCTTTTTCTGCTATGCTATTTTCTTTCCTTCTGACCCCATAGGCGTGTTCTGGAAGCAGAGGCTCTGGTTCTTATGAAACGACACACCTCCTGTTTGTATTTCTAGCTTGGTGCCAAACCATGGGATACAGATGCAGATCAGATTCCACCAAGGTCTCATGTTTCCCTGGGCACTGGGCAAAGGAATCCTCTCTGCCATTCAGATGAGGAAAGGCCATCTGGCCCAAATGAGGATGGAGGCCATGACTTCTGTATCAAGGTTACTGGCCAAGGCAGAGGTGTGGGTTTGAAGGTCTGGGGAACAAAGAAAAGGAATAACCTCTGGAAAGTTTGGAAAATCAGGTGAGTCTCTTACTTAAACCTCAACCCAAAGACAAATAAGTGTCTTCATTCAACCTCATCCTGATGGCCACCCTGCTTCAAGTAGCACTTCTTCTTCTAGCGTTTGCCCTTCTTCGGTAGCCAGTCAACAGGTCAGGTTGAAAGCTTTCAGGAGCTGCTTGTTGCTGGCTTTGAAAGTGACTGGGATCCATGTGGATTCAGTCGGCTAGGAAGGATCGTCAGTTTCCCCAATGAATGGGTACTCACGGGATGCACCACGAGAAGGTCGATCCAGTGCATACCCAAGTAGCACTGAAGTTGGAGATATCTGACTGTGGATGGTGCCTCTTGGAGCAAACATCCAGATTGGAAACTGGGGTTATAGGATGAGTTTTCTCTGGCTGTGCTAGGACATCTTATTTCTTCTCCATTCACATAACTCTTGCTTATCTTATGATGAACCATAGCAGAGGGAACACTAGTTATGAGAACAGGAGTTACAGTCAGATTTGAGTTCAGTCAAGTTTCATCTTTCATACTCTTCTGTCAAGAGCTCAGTGGTCACAAGCAGCAGAGAAGTTGACCAGGGATGGCTCAAAGCAAAGGATTCATTCTTCAGATACAGTCAAAACTCCCAAGGGAGGCAGACCATGACCATCTCAGTGGCTCAAGGGAGATTCTAGATAAAGCAGCTCCTTTAAGCTTTCTGCCTTATATCTTTGGGGATTTGCAAAAGGGCAGGAACATAATCCCAAATATTGCTGCTGAATGTAGTTTATTTTTCCAGAGGGGGATACAGCACTGGTGAAGTAAACAAACCAAAATCACTCAGCACATCTCAGGGTTCCCAGGAGGGAGGCTGCTGTCATTTCAGCCAGAAGCTTTCCTAAGTTCCTTCTAAAGCTGAGGTACCACAAGGGGAAGGCAACTCCAGAGTCCGTTCCTGGGCCTTGTCAGCCAATAAGCACATGCGTGTTTCTATAAATGATGCCTCCTGCTTTGTTGTTATACTCACTTATTTAAAGATGACCTTGAGCTAGCTCTCTAGATTCTGTTCTCCATTTTTATTCCTGCACAGCCATGAGCTGGAGCCAATGTAGTGATGGTCAGGGGACAGGAGGAGGGCTAGGGTGGGTTAGAGAAGAAGGAATCTGAGCTACAAACTCCCCAGCTGGAGAGGGATTGAAGGGATTCTTCAGATAGAGGTGCTGGCAGGAAAGTGAAGCCATGCGGAGGAATGGGGGATTCAGTGGAGAGGAAGAATCTTTTCTGGATGGAAAATGAGAGGTGTTGAGAGTAAGCAGAGGTGTCACCAGGGCACAACTGGAAATCCAGGCTTGGAGATCGAGTGGTATGGGGATGGGAAGTCAACAGAGTTAAAGTATAACAACTATTTAGTGATGTCAATAGGAGAAGAGAGATTCTTTTTTTAAAAATATGGTGGGCAACTTTCCTTTTAGCTGTGGGCATCCACCCTGTGACTGAATCCACAGCATGAATACAATGGAGGCTGCAATTATTGGGGGAATATGATTTCTCTGGAGAACCTGGTGAGGAAAAAATACATATTTCTGGTTCCCCAGAACTGCAGGGGGAGTGGGGAATGATTATTATTTGTAAGTTCACAGGAATAAATAATTGCTAGGGTTATATAAGATTTATTTTTTTTAATGCAGACTGGAGGATTGAACCCAGGGCCTTAGGCCTGGATTTTATGTTTTCAAAGTGTTTCTGCCCTATCACTACACCTGATGTTCACAGGATCTCTCTGGAGAAAGCAAAGGAGAACATCTTTCCTCTGCTGAAGATGTGAAACCAAATTAAGAGCTCAGTTCTGGTTCTGCCCTGGCCATACCCTCTTGCACCTCCTCAGGCCAGAGCATCCTCCTGCCCAGTGGAGTCTATAAACACAACACAACCCCAACTCATGTTTCAGTTTATTTGGGGGAATTTAAAAGAGATGAACATTTTTTGAGCCCCTGCCTTCCAAATTTAGTTGTAGTATATACATTAACCAGGGTTTTCTGGAATAACAAAAATCAATAGGAGATAGAGTTAGGACACACACACATCTATAGATTATATCTATCTATCTATCTATCTATCTATCTATCTATCTATCTATCTATCTATCTGCCTGTCTGTCTATCTCTTCTCTCTCTCTCTCTCTCGCTCTCTCTCCCTTTGAATAGTTATAGAGGTTACCAATATTTGAACTCCAGGCAGTCAAAAATCCATGCATGACATTTGAGACTCCCACCCCAATTTAACTACAGTCATCCCTTGGTAACCACAGGGATTGGTTTTAGGACTTCACTCCCATCCTAAACACTACCCCAATACTAAAATTCTAGGATGTTCAAGCTCATAACAGTTGACCCTATCTATCTGTAGACTCCACACATTTAGAAAATCCATGTGTATGTGGTCCTGCACAGTGCCAATATGTATTATTCATGCACCTAGTGGATGTTTATGTGTATAGTGTGTATGCATTATATAGTTATGTATAAAATTATATGTGAATTGGACCAGCAAGACAGCTCACTTTGATAGTGCATTTGCTTTGACATGCACATGACCCAGATTTGAACCCGGACCCCACCCCAATGGAAAAAGATTCAGTGTTGTAGTCTGTCCTTCTGTCTCTCTGCCTCTGTGTCTTTGTCTTTATTTTTAACCCAGATGTCTTAAAATTTTTTATTTATATAATGGAGATATTGAGAAGACCATAGGACAAGAGGGGTACAATTCCACACAATTCCCACCACCAGAACTCCCTATCCCATCCACCAACCCCCACCCAAAGCTCTCCTATTCTTTATTCCTCTGGGAGTATGGACCTAGGATCATTATGAGGCACAGAAGGTAGAAAGTCTAGCTTCTGTAATCACTTCCCTGATAACCCAGCTGTCTTTTAAAAAGAAATTTATTTATTTATTTTGGATACAGACAGAGAGAAATTGAGAGAGAAGGAGGCAATAAAGAGGGAGTACTTGTAGCACTACATTGCTCCTCATGAAGAGGTGGGGACCAGGGACTTGAACCCAGATCCTTTCACATGGTAAAATGTACATTCTGCCAGGTTCTGTCATACCCACTATACCATATCATGTTAGGAACTGTCAGAATGAGGAGATGGGTATTCATGGAAGAATATTCCAATTTTGGGGATGTCCCATGAACATAGACTACCTTAAAAAAAACACCAGAACTCTAATCAGAACCCCTCAAAGAGACCATCTCAAAAACAAAAGGACATGGGAATATAAAGCTATTATCTGGCTAACTTGAATGCAAATTCTATTTTGAGCTTGCATTAACTAGATATATTTTCTCTTAATAGCTTGCTGACCAGCATTTAATTCTGTCCTCTTGTAGCTATTGTTTCAATTTCTATAACCTTGGAGGGTTCTGAGGTCAGATGATGATGAAGCCTTTGAACGGGTCACTTTTACATGTACCATTTGACAAGCATGGGGCTGATGGTTCCTATCATAACAAGCTATTAATCAGCAAAAAAGGGCACCATCACAAATTGACATGAACTGAGTACAGTGGTCCCAGAATAATTTGACCCTGCCAGCATTTTTCTTAGCTTTATAATATTGGTCAACATTGGCCCTAGCCCAGTATTTTCCAGTTTTCTTTATGGAGGTGAATAGACTAAACTCAGCACTTCTGCAGTCTCTTAAATAAATGTACTGACATCATTTGGGAGTTAGAAGAATCTGCATATCAGGCCAAATTCCACCCTGGGTTCAATATCCACCTACCCCCACTGGAAAAAAAAAGTCAAGTCTCAAGAGTATGGTTAAGTGAGGGCAGAACTTGGCCAGAAGCTTGTTGTTTTTACAGTTTTAATTACACATACCTCATCCACTTGCCCAAATTAGGGAAGAAGGTTCATGGAGGGAACCCTTGCCTATTGGCTTGCTTCAATGTCTGGTTCTCCTAGTATCTAACATGGGGATTAAAAAGGAAAAAAAAAAGTCAAGCATCAACATTCTATATTTTTAGGGCAGAAAGGGACTAGGATCATAAATATTTGGTCCAAACCCCATAGTTTTATAGACCACAAAATAGCCCAGAGATTGAGAAGAAAAGCCATATGGAAAGTATGGTAAATTAAGTCAGAAAACAACCAGCTGGCCATCAACCTCCCTGCTTAGTGCATTTTCTACACACCTGCTGCAGAGTGTGTTCTGTCACGAAAGTTTTCTTCTGCTGTAATCAGCAGTGGAGATGATGAAGTTCCAGAGAGGAAGGGACATCTTAATGTGGTAAACTCCAGAACTAGTTGCATATGCCTGCTCTCTTAACTTCTCTGGCTCTTAGTCACTTCCTCTTCTTTTTTTCCCTTCTATTTTAGATAGAGGTAGAGAGAGAGGGGGAGGGAGGGTGGGAGAGAGAGGGAGAGAGAGGGAGAGAGAGACCACAACATCAAAGCTTCCTTCAGTGTGATGGGGATCAGGCTCGAACCTGAGTCATGCACATGGCAAGTAGCTCATTATCCAAGTGAGCTATTTCAGACGAAATCAGGTGTGTTTAGTGTATGGCTGTTGACTCCCAGTGCTCTATTTCATTAGCCCATCTTTGTGTTCTTATCTCATGAAGGGAGGGAGGCTAATACATACCTTCTAAGGGTATTGTACCAGCACAAGGGGTGGGGGGGATGACTGTTTCAAAGGTCTTTGGGACACAGGGGCAGTTTGGTCCCCTTCTCCTTCAGACTCTTGGGATATATAGGATGGAACTTTGGCCTGGCCTAAGCATAAGAGGGAGCTTGTGAGCTGACTTACATGATTTTGGTTTAGGAGAATCTGGTTTCTCCAACCTACCATCATTAGGAATAACAGCCTTCATCTGCATGACAACATTCCAGAGCCAGCTCCTTCCTGGTGTCACTAGATGGCTATCAGCAGCTTACAAGTTGGTTCCAACCAAGAAAAGACAAGAAAAATATCTTTCCCAGTATTACTATTGAAGGTTCCAGAGTCCAGCCACATTGGTGTAGCTCTGGGGAAACATAAGATGGAACAGGTGAGATAAAGCATAAATCACCATGCTACAGCTGACTAACCAGAGGTCAGGAGTCAGGTTGAGGTCATTCATATACTCCTAGAGCTTGCGGTGTTAGTGAGAGAGGGTGGGGTGAGCCTCCAGAAACACAAACTTGAGAGTGGACCCCGATTACTTCTCTGTATAAGAATCAGGATGTTCTTGACAGGATGGAGATGAAACAGAAATTAGAGAAGCAAAACCAAGATTTACTTCCCTCCTCCTTTGTCCTTTTCCGGCTTTGTGAGCATGCAGGAGCCTAGGTGCCCTCTCGCAATTACTGTACTAATTCTATCCATGCTCAGAAGACAGGTGTCACTGAAGTCAGTGCCTCTTGGGCTGAACAATTTGATTTCCACAGTTAAGAAGGAAGAGGTGATCAAAAGAAATACTCTTCTACTCAGCTATACTTTAGCTCTCCTTAGTAGAAAACAGCACATCTCATTAAAACAGGCAAACATGCTTCTTTTTAAAAAGAGGGATACCATTCAACCCAAGTCAAGTCATACTCTTGGTTCTATTTAGAGGTTTATAATACTGCCTATCAAAACAAAAACACCCACTAAACAGTTACTTTGCGCACAGTCATTGAGTCAAGTGCTAAGGAAATAGGTATCTGAGAAATGCTTTTGATGGAGAGAAGTGATAGAGAGGTTTCTGGAGGTGTCGCAGGGAGAGGCAATCAAAACAGAGGCCATGGGTCTCCTTGCATTGGGGGTTGACAGGATGGAATTTAGAGAGGCCAGGATTCTTAGGGAAGGGTACTGAGGATGAGGACAGGAGCAAGAACTGTTGAGCAGGTTACACTGGAGGTCTACAGGCAAGTTTCTTCAGGTGTCTAGCTATTTAGAGGCCCTGTGTAAGGAAACTTAGGAAACTGGGCACATCACTAAAAGGTCATGTGGAAGAATTCTCAGGGAGTGCAGAGGGCCAGGAGTCATTCATATTCCCAATGGCAGGTTGGAAGAACTTCCAGACATATAGGGCATGGAATATTTCCTCAAAAGGGTATTGTTTCCGAAATGGGTCAAATAACTTTAGACTGTAGAATCTTCTGGCTCAAAGAGTGAGAAGGAAGCCTGAGAAACTCAGTTTCCAAGTAACTTAATTGCATCTCCACAAACAAAACCCCAAGTTCTTTAAAGAAAGTAGTTGCTCACTTAACAGTAGACAATTTGCAACATCTGGCATCCAATTACAATTTACTGGGCAGGGACTAGTGAGATATCTCACTGGCCAAGATATGTGCCTTGCCATACATGTGATCCAGGCTTGAGAGCTGGCATCACATGGGAATGACTCAGTGACACTGACGGAAGTTCTGGTATTGTGATGTCACTGCCCTTCTCTCTGTTTCTCTTTTGGAATGAAAAAGTTGACCTGGGAGTGGGGAAATCACACAGGTGCAAAAAACCTCCCCATTACAAAACAAACAAATGCAATTACTAGATGTACCCAAAGCTAAAATAGACGATTCATTATGAAGAGAAGAAGTTGTTGATAGAAGTAGATTTGGAAAATGATAACAGCTATTGTAACAGATACAGTCAATATATTCCATATGATCAAAAAGGAGAGGAAAATGAGCAGGATGCTAATGTGATATGGAGAAGATTCCAAGCCGAGGCATGAGAAAAACATGAAACCTGTGATGAAAAGTATACATCAATGAGGGAAAGGATGAATCTATTGGGAGCTCAGGGCACCAGTTTGGTTGGTTGGTAATGTACCTTGGCACAGTTAGAACTGCAAATAGGGCTTCATCAAGGGTGCTTGACCTGTGCAATAACACAAAATCTCATAACACAAAGTCCTGGGCTTGTTTAATGTTCAGCTATAGTAATCTTGATTCTCTTAGTTCTTTGGGATCAAGGGGACTCCCCCATTTTCGTTTTCTTTTCCTTCTTTCCTTCCTTTTTTCCCCTTTCTCTCTCTCTCTTTTGCAGTAGGGCTTTCAAATTAACTACTTGATCTGAAAAGAGTTTGAAATCTTTGGGAGTGAATATCTAGGTCATGATAACACTGAGATAATCATAGCCAGGATACATGGTGGGAAGGAAGGAAGTGATGGGGTTTTCACTTCTGTGTAAGTTGCTCAAAAGTCTAGACTGATTCTACAAATACTGCCTGTACATCTAGTGGGTGCTTTTTTTCCCCTGATAGTTTCACTGAGCTAGGATGGACATTCATCAAGCTGCACATTTTTGAAGTGCACAATTCAATATGCTCTGATGTGTGTATATCTGCGATATAACCACCAAAGTCAAGATAATAGATGTTCCCACCAGCCCCATAGAATTCTTCTTGTAATCCCTTCCTCACGTGCAATCTCCCCTTTCAGGCAATGGCCAATGTGTTTTCTGTCACAGTAAATTAAGCTACGTTGCTCTACATTGTATATGCATGGAATCATACAGCATGCAATCGTTTTGTCTTCTGTGCAGCATAAGTCATTCAAGTTGGTGCATGCATCAGAAGTTCACACTGTTACTACTTAGTAGTATTATGTTTTATGGTTGTACAAAGACAGATCTATTCATTTGCCTACTGATGGACATTTTGGGTTGTTTCCAGTGTGGGGATATTGCAAATAAAGCAACTCTGAACATTCATATATTAGTCATTGCATAGTCATACACTCATTTCTCTTGGATAAATATAGATTAGGAAGAGTCTGTATAATTAGATAAAGGTGCATTTTTGAAATAGTCAAACTCTTTTCCAAAGTGACTTTAAACAGGAAGTCTTACTTTTTACCCATGATGCATGCTTTCAGTGGTTTGGAAGGAGATTCCACTCACTCATATCACTCGGGGACTCAGACTGATAGAGCACCCACTGCCTCAAACATTGCTAGTTGTCTTGTCTAAGGAAAATAAAAAAGAAAATTCCAGAAAGACTTGCACAGAATTTTAAAATCAGTTTATTTTTATTTTTGGTTAATAGTGGATTACAGGACTATAAAATTACAAGGTACAGTTCCATACCACACTCACTACCTGAGTCCCCATCCTCCAGCCTCCCAAAGGTAACCACCATAGTTTTCACAAAATATTAGAAACAGCTTGTTTGCTTCTGTTTTTCTTTATCTTTTACAAGTTCAAGTGTATCAGTTCCCTAGATATCACGTGTGAGTGAAATCATCTGGTAGTTGTCTTTCATCTCTTATTTCACTAAGCATAATCACCTCTAGTTCCATCCATTTTGTCACAAAGGTCACAAAATTATCTTTTTTTTTGATTGCAGAGCAGTATCCCATGGAGTATACATCACATAAATTCTTTATCCAGTCATTTGTTGATGGGCATTTAGGCTGCTTCTACTCTTTAGCTACTGTGAATAATGCAGCTGTGAACATAGGGGTGCATATACATACCCCTTCAAATTAGTGTTTCAGTGTCCATTGCATAAATGCCTAAGAGTAGTCTAAGAGTGGTCACAAGATAATTCCATTTTTTATTTAAGGCCTCTCCATACAGTCTTCTAAAAGGGCTAGCCCAGTTTTACACTGACTTTTAAAAAATAAATTAATAAACTACTTTAGGGTAATTTTAGATTTATGGAAAAGCTGAGCAGAAAGTATAGAAATTTCCCAAACACACCTTGTCACTTTGATTCCCCCACTGCACACATATATAACCCCCTCCACTATCAACATCCCATACCAGAATAGTACCCTGGTCCTATACTCAAAACTCACCATGATCCAAAATTCATAGACTACATTAAGCATTTTTTTTCTCCCATCAGTGTTATTACTGAGGATCTGTGCTTGTACAACAGGTCCACTGCTCTCAGTGGCCAGTTTTTTCATTTTTCTTTTGATAGAGAATGAGACAGAGAGAGACAGAGAGAAATAGGGAGAGCTAGGGAAATAGATAGATAGATAGATAGATAGATAGATAGATAGATAGATAGATAGATAGAGACAGGTAGATAGAGGAGAGACACCTGCAGCACTGCTTGTGAAAATTCCCTGCAGGTGGGGACTGGGGACTTGAACCCGGCTTCTTGCACCTTGTAATGTGTGTGCTCTATCAAGGTTCATTCTTGGGTTTGTGCTTTTTTTAGGTTTTAAATAACAAATGTGTGTTCATGGATATAGTATTCTTAAGATAGTTTTACTGCCCTAAAAGTCTTTTGTGTTCTGTGTTTTCATGCTTCCCCCCCACCACTAAGCTTTTTTTTATCCTTTTAAAAAATTTATATTTACTTATTTATTTCCTTTTGTTGTCCCTGTTGTTTTATTGTTATAGTCATTATTGTTATTGATGTTGTTGTCATTGGATAGGACAAAGAGAAATGGAGAGAAGAGGGGAAGACAGAGAGAGGGAGAGAAAGACACCTGCAGACCTGCTTCACTGCCTTTGAAGTGACTCCCCTACATGTGGGGAGCCGGGGGCTCGAACCGGGATCCTTATCCTGGTCTTTGTGCTTTGTGTCATACGCACTTAACCCACTGCAGTACCACCCGACTCCCACCACTAAGCTTTGTATTGTCACTATAGTTTTACCACTTCCAGAATGTCATACTTTTGGAATAGTGCAATATTTAAGCTTTTCAGATTGGCCTCATTCAGTAGCATACATTTTCATTTCCTTCATTTTCTTTCCTGGCTTGATAGTTCATTCCTTTCTGTGATGAAATATATTCCACTGTCTGGATGTGCTATAGTTTATTTATCTACTCACTGAAGGACATTTTGATTGCTTCCAAGTTCAGATGGTTATGAATAAAGCTGCTATAATTATCCACATGCAGGTTTTGTATGAACATACCTTTTCAACTCCTTTGAGTAAATACCAAGACATAATTACTGCATCATCCACAAGGCTGTCACAAGACTTCTTCTGTCTATTAGAGCCTTTAATTGGGTTTTTTTACTTTTTAAAATTCAATTTTTTCACTGCCCTCAACTATCAGTTGACCTTAAAGAAAGGTAATTGCCTTTGAGTTTAATTTTATAAATATACATTTAAAACTAGCCAAAGTTTAATTCAAACTATACCTATCACTTCAGAGCTAATGTAAATAACAAAAACAATCCTAATGCCTCCATATTTATATACAAGCATACATAAACATATATATATGTTTACGTATGTAGATATACAGTACAGTACACACTGTTGATACATTGCTGTTACTCTTATTTTGAATAAGCTTATTTCTAGATCAGTTAGGAATAAGACAAAGTTTTCTTTGTTTTCCCTTCACTTATTCATCCTACATTTTAAAAAAGTATAGAGCTCAGTTTTAAAATTTTTTTATTATCTTTATTCTATTTACTGGGTAGAGACAGCCAGAAATCTAGAGGGAAGGGGATGATAGAGAAGGAGAGACAGAGAGACACCTGCAACATTGTTTCACCACTTGCAAAGCATTCCCCTTGCAGGTGAGGACAGGGGGCTTGAGCCTGGGTCCTTGTGCACTGTAACATGTGCACTCAACCAGGTGTGCCACCACCCAGCCCCTAGACCTCAGTTTTTAAGAACTAACTTCCTTCTAATTAATTAATTATATCATATAGGGGAATGAATGGTTTACAATGTAGTTGGTGAGATGTGGATATGATTTATCATTTCCCTGTGGTAGGTGTCAGCAAAACACTCTCAGTCCCAACTCAAGTCCTTTACCACCATCATGCAACAGATACCAACATTTCCCCTATAGCCCCCTCTTGAAATCTTCTTTCTATAGACTCCTTTTCTTTGGTGCAATACACCACACCCAGTCCAAGTTTTGCTTTGTGTTTTCCCTTTCTATCCTTTTTTTTTTTTTTTAGTGAGTGAGAGCATCCAGTATTTGTGCTTTTCTTATTGACTTATTCACTTAACGTGATTTCTCCAAGTTCCATTCAAAATGAGATGAAAGAGATGACATCACCATTTCAAACAGCTGAGTAGTACTCCATTGTGTATATACAGCAGAACTTTCTTAGCCATTCATCAGTTGTTAGACATCTGGGTGGCTTCCAAGTTTGGACTATTACAGATTGGGCTGTTATGAGCATAAGAGTGTATAGATTTCTTCAGATAGATATAGTCGCTTCCTTTGGGTATATCCCCAGTACAGGAATTACTGAGTCATAGGCTAGGTCCGTTTCTAGAGTTCTGAGAAGTCTCCAGGCCATTTCTTGCAAGATATACTTGATAATGAGTTGATTAAAACAATGGATCAGCTTGGCTTGGTTTCCAACTTGGTTCTTTCCCATTGCGTGGGTAAGTCATCTTATGTAATTCAGTCCCCTCATCTGTAAATAAAGATAGTGGTAGCTTCTTTGCCTTCACAGGCTTCTTTTGAGGATGAAACAGATTGATGTGCTGCAAATGCAAACTGCTCTGTCAAAGCAGGTGATCACTGCCAATAATGGACCTTATCACAGGTTAGGGGACCAAGGTTTGGCAAAGCTGATGACCATACAGGGTGCAATCTCCTGGGTGATAACTGGGAAATACTGTTTCCCAAGCACCAGTGATGATGAGTCAGTGATGATGACCTGTTTTGGTTCACCTTAGAAGGGTCACCTGATGAAATTCCAAAGCTGGTTGGTGGAAAAAGGTTTCTTTTTTTGCTTCCCTTAAAGACTTAGCTTTTGTAAACAGATCTTCCAAGACAGGAAGGGGATACCAGCTTCCAATATAAACAAGTCACTTGAGGACAGACAGGAAGGAAGTTGTGTGAGGGTTTGGGCCCATTTGCTTTGGCTCTGGAGAACCACGTGGTCCTTTAAGTGTGGCCAAGGGATCTAATCAACTCTGTGTAGTAAAGCTGAGGAAGACCCTGCTTGTTTCTGGAACCCCAGCTTTGATGCCTTCTGGGGGACAGTCCATAATGTCTAGGGCCTCCCAGGTTTGCTACTTAGGACATCTGAGGAAGTTTAAGCCCTTTGTCTCTGTGGTGGGCCTTATTTATTTATTTATGCCACCAGGGTTATCATGTAGGGTTAGTGCCTGCATGATTAATCACATCTAGTGGCCTAAATTTCATTTTTTTTGTTAGGACAGAGAGAAATTTAGATGGAAGGGGAAGAGAGAGAGACAGAGAGACAGAGAGACAGAGACAGACACCAACCTGCAACATAGCTTCACTGTTTGTGAAGCTTCTCCTTGCAGGTGGGGACTGGGAGCTTGAAACTGACTCCTTGCACATGGTAATGTATGTGTTCAACCAGGCATGCCAGCACCTAGCCTATATATATCTTTTTAAAGATAGAATGTGAAAGATGGGAGACAGGCTGTGGCACACCTGGTTAAGTACACACATTACTGATTCAAGCCCCTGGTTCCCACTTGCAGAGGTAAAGCTTCACAAGTGGTGAAGTTGTACTGCAAGTGTCTTTCTGTATCTCTCTATCTCCCTTTCTCCACTCAATTTTTCTCTGTGTCTCTACCCAATAATAAATCTATAAATATTTTTTTAAAGTAAAAAGAGACCATAGCACTGAAGCTTCCCTTCAGTGCAGTGTGTGTATGTGTGGGGATGGGGAATACAGGATCAAATCTGGATTGTGCATATGACAGAGCAGCACACTATCCATCTGAGCTATTTCACCAACCTGGTGTGTAGGTTTTAGAGAAAGTACAGTACCTTGGAAGCCGACTGTGACTCTTGTCCGAAGGCTTCACAACCATCACTATGAGGAAGGCAGGGCAGGGCAGGGCTGGGCAGGGCAGGACCAGTTATTCCTATTTTTGAGATGAGATACATTTCTGGTCCAGGGTTGCACAGTTGACCGCAGGTTGCACAGTTGAACTCAGAGCTTACCTGGAGACATGCGTATCATTGGGAGGCAGGAGCTGAGGCAGCATGCAAAGTAAGGCTAGAATAGGAGGCCTGTGACAGTGAGGTATGCTCTACTGCATCTCTGCACCTCCCCATCAACCAGCAGTCTCAGGTGTTTTTTTTATTTTATTTAAGAAAGTATTAATCAACAAAACCATAGGGTAGGAGGGGTACAACTCCACACAATTCCCACCACCCACCCACCACATCCCACCCCCTCCCCTGATAGCTTTCCCACTCTCCATCCCTCTGGGAGCATGGACCCAGGGTCATTGTGGGTTGCAGAAGGTAGAAGGTCTGGCTTCTGTAATTGCTTACCCACTGAACATGGGCATTGACTGGTCGGTCCATACTCCCAGTCTGCCTCTCTCTTTCCCTAGTAGGGTGTGTCTCTGGGGAAGTGGAGCTCCAGGACACATTGGTGGGGTCTTCAGTCCAGGGAAGCCTGGCCAGCATCCTGGTGGCATCTGGAACCTGGTGATTGAAAAGAGAGCCAAACAAATTGTTGAGCAATCATGGACCCAAAGCTTGGAATAGTGGAGAGGAAGTGTTAGGGAGGTACTCACTGCAAGCTCTAGTGTACTTCTGCTTTCAGGTATATATTTTGCAGTAGTTTATAGATACGTGTGAAGATATGCTCTCTCTCACAGAAACTGGTGTATATCTAGGTTTTGGGACTTTGTTAGAAAGTGAACCACCTGAGATGGAATTAGAGTATACTATGAAAGGAAAGGTCTCACCCGAGTAATGAAGCTGATGGGTTGTCATTCCACATGTGTAGTCTCTGGACATAGTCTGAAGTGAAGCATGTTGAGGTGGCAATCATTGTGTTGGTTAGGTTGTGATCAGCAGATGCAATATTATTTTATATGGATTGGGAAAGGCATACGGGAAAGTGGGCCCTATCCAATGGTTCCAGGACTGGGGGAAGTAGAGGCTCTATAGTGGAGATGTGAGGTTCCTGCTGTCTTAAGGTTCAAAAAGACACTCGATAGTTAATGTTATCATCACATTATTTGGTAACTGGGTTAACTTTGAAAAGTCCTTTTGTTAGGGTTTGCTGTACAGTACCCAGTATCTTGTATATAGCTGTGCTATTGGATGCTTCTGATCTACTTGTTCTAGGCTTTTGAGAGAGTCTGCATATCAATAACACTGCATATATTGAGAAAAGATTCAGTTTGGATTTTGAAAAACTTCGAGCCATACAATTAATTTTCCCCCTCTCGTATTAATTAACTAGTGATGTATATGACTACATTTTACTAGCAGTGTACATAAACACCATTTCCACCACCAAAAGACTGTGACCCATCCCTCCCGCCCACTCCCACCCCCCACTGGCCCAGGAAGCTGCATGTCTACCCCTCACCCCAGGGTTATTACTTTGGTGCCCTACTTACAATTTGGTCAGATACTGCTTTTAGTTTCCCTTTCAGATCTTCTTCCTCAACTTCTGTTGATGAGTGGGATCATCCCATACTCATCTTTATATTTCTGACTTAGCTCACTTAACATAATACCTTCTAGCTCCGTCCAAGATGGGTGAGAGAAGGTGGGTTCATTGTTCTTGATAGCTGCATAATATCCCATTGTGTATACATACAACAGCTTTCTCAGCCACTCATCTGTTGTTGGGCACCTGGGTTGCTTCCAGGTTTTAGCTATTATGAATTGTGCTGCTATGAACATAGGAGTACACACCTCTTTTTGGTTGGATGTTACAGAGTGCTTGGGGTATAACCCCAGGAGAGGAATTACTGGATCATATGGAAGGTCCATGTCTAGCCTTGTGAGAGTTTTCCAGACTGCTCTCCACAGAGGCTGTACCAATTTACATTCCCACCAGCAATGTAAAAGGGTTCCTCTGTCCCCACAAACTCTCCAGCATTTGTTGCTGCTGTCCTTTTTGATGTATGCCATTCTTATAGGAGTGAGGTGGTATCTTAGTGTTGTCTTAATTTGCATTTCTCTGACAATCAGTGACCTAGAGCAGTTCTTCATATGTTTGTTAGCCTTTTGGATCTCCTCTGTAGTGAATGTTTTGTTCATATCCTCTGCCCATTTTTGATGGGGTCATTTGCTTTTTTGGTGCTAAGTTTGCTGAGCTCTTTATATATTTTGGTGATTAGTTTCTTGTCTGATGTATGGCATTTGAAGATCTTCTCCCATTCTGTGAGGGGTCTCTTTGTTTGTTTAATAGTTTCTTTGGATGTGTAGAAGCTTTTCAATTTGATGTAGTCCCATTGGTTTGTTTCTGCTTTAGTCTTCCTTGCAGTTGGGTTTGATTCATCAAAGATGTCCTTGAGGTGTAGGTGGGAAACTGTTTTACCAAAGTTTTCCTCTAAGTATTTGATTGTTTCTGGTCAGACATCTAGGTCTTTGATCCATTTGGAGTTGATTTTTGTTTCTGGTGAGATAAAGTGGTTCAATTTCATTCTTCTGTATGTTACAACCCAGTTTTCCCAGCACCATTTATTGAAGAGAGCCTCCTTTTTCCATTTAATACTTTGGGCCCCCTTATCAAAGATTAGATGTCCATAGGTGTGGGGATTTATTTCTGGGCTTTCAATTCTGTTCCACTGGTCTGTGTGCCTATTTTTGTTCCAGTACCATGCTGTTTTGATGATGATGGCTTTATAATATAGTTTAAGGTCTGGGAGTGTGATGCCTCCATTTCTGTTTCTTTTCCTCAAGATGGTTTTGGCAATTCTAGGTGTTTTCAGGTTCCAGATAAATGATTGTAGTGTTTGTTCTATTCTCTTAAAGAAGCTTGGTGGAACTTTGATGGCTATTGCATTAAATTTGTATATGGCTCTGGGGAGAATATTCATTTTGATGATATTTATTCTTCCAATCCATGAGCATGGGATATCTTTCCATTTCTTGGTATCAGTTGCTGTTTCCTTGAGTAGCGACTCAGTTTTCAGTATATAAGTCTTTCACTTCTTTGGTCAACTTTATTCCTAGGTATTTGATTGATTTTGCTGAAACAGTAAATGGGAGTGATTTCTGGATGTCTTCTCTTCAGATTTAGTGTTTGCATAAATAAATGCCACTGATTTTTGTACATTGATTTTGTAGCCTGATACCTTGCTATATTGCCTAATAACTTCCAGTAGTTTCCTGCTGGATTCTTTAGGTTTTTCTACGTATACTATCATATCATCTGCAAATAGTGAGAGCTTGACTTCTTCCCTTACAATCTGTATTCCTTTGATTTCTTTCTCTTGCCTGATTGCTATGGCAAGAACTTCCAATACTATATTGAAGAGTAACGATGACAGTGGACAGCCCTGTCTAGTCCCCGATCTGAGGGGGAATGCTTTCAGCTTCTGTCCATTGAGTATGATGTTGGCTGTAGGTTTGCTATATATAGACTCCACTATCATGAGGAATTTCCCATGTATTCCCATTTTTTGTAGAGTTTTGAGCATGAATGGGTGTTGGATTTTGTCAAAGGCTTTCTCTGCATCTATTGAAATAATCATGTGGTTTTTGGCTTTCCTTTTATTGATGTGGTGAATGACATTGATTGACTTACGGATGTTGAACCAGCCTTGCATTCCTGGGATGAATCCCACTTGGTCGTGATGAACAATCTTTTTGATATATTGCTATATATGTTTGGCCAAGATCTTGTTTAATATTTTGGCATCTATGTTCATCAGAGATATTGGTCTGTAGTTTTCCTTTTTTGTTCTGTCCCTATCAGCTTTTGTTATCAGGGTGATGTTGGCTTCATAGAAGGTGGAAGGGAGTATTCCTGTTTCTTCAATCTTATGGAAAAGCTTAAGAAGTATGGGTACTAACTGTTTCCTGAAAGTTTTGTAGAATTCATTTGTGAAGCCATCTGGTCCAGGACTTTTGTTGTTGGGGATGTTCTTAATAACAGTTTCAATTTATTTGTCTGTGATTGGTGCATTTAGATTTTGTAGTTCTTGGTTCAGTTTTGGAAGGGCATATGCTTCTAGGAATTGTTCCATTTCTTCCAGATTCTCTAGCTTGGTGGCGTATAGTTCTTTATAGAAGTTTCGCAGGATTCTCTGGATTTCTGTGGTGTCAGTTGTGATATCTCCTCCATCGTTTACAATTCTATTAATTTGAGTCTTCTCTCTTTTTTGTTTGGTGAGTCTGGCTAGGGGTTTGTCAATTTTGTTTAATCTTTCAAAGAACCAACATTTGGCTTCATTGATCTTTTGTATGGTTCTTTTATTTTCGAAGTTGTTTATTTCTTCTCTAACTTTAGTGATTTCTGTCCTTCTGGATGCTTTAGGGTTCCTTTGTTCCTCTTCCTCTAAGTCCTTGAGGTGTGCAGTAAGGTCGTTCATTTGAGCTTCTTCTTGGTGTTTAATATGTGATTGTATGGCTATAAGTTTCCCTCTCAGTACTGCTTTAGCTGTGTCCCAAATATTTTGATAAGTTGTGTCTTCATTTTCATTTGTTTCCAGGAACATTTGAATTTCCTGCTTGAGTGAATCTCTGACCCAGTGGTTCTTAAGGAGTATGTTGTTTAGTTTCCAAATTCTGTGACTTTTAATAATTGTCTGTCTGTTGTTAAATGTTAGTTTTACTCCACTGTGGTCTGAGAAGATACTAGGGATGACTTCAATGTTCTTGAATTTATTGATGCTGTCTTTGTGGCCTAACATGTGGTCTATCCTTGAGTATGTGTTATGTGGATTTGAGAAGAAGGTGTATTCCAGTTTTGGGGGGTGAAGGACTCTGAAAATGTCTAAGAGGTCTAGTCTGTCAATCTCTTCATTCAATTCTCTTGTATCTTTGTTGGTTCTCTGCTTTGTTTATCTGTCTAAGTGTGAGAGTGGGGTATTGAAGTCTCCCACTATTATTGTGTTACTATTGATGTATTTTTGAAATTCTTTCAGTAAGTGTTTGACGTATTTAGATGGTCCCTCATTGGGTGCATAGATGTTAATGATTGTTAAGTCTTTTTGGTTGATTGATCCTCTAATCATTATGTAATGTCCTTGCCTATCTTTTATTACTTTATTTAATTTAAAATCTATCGTGTCTGAGATGAGAATGGCTGTTCCTGCCCTTTTTTGTGGTCCGTTAGCCTGTATGATAGTTTTCCATCCTTTCACTTTAAGTCTGTGTTTATCTTGTTGTGACAGATGGGATTTTTGTAAGCAGCATATGGTTGGATTATGTTTTCTGATCCATCCCCCCACTCTGTGCCTTTTGATGGATGAGTTTAAGCCATTGACATTTATTGATATTATGGATTTAATGTATTGTAGTGCCATTGTTCAAAAAAAATTTTTTTTGTTTGCTCTGATATATTGCCAGTATTGTATTGATGTTCTTGTTTATAAGAGGTCTTTTAGAACCTCTTTCAGGACCGTTTTGGTGATGGTTGCCTCCTTTAACTGTTGTTTGTCTAAGAAGTTTTTGATCCCTCCATCTAGTTTGAATGAAAGTGTAGCAGGATATATTATCCTTGGTTGAAACCCTTTTTCATTCAGGGCTCGATAGATATCTTGCCATTCTCTTCTGGCTTTTAGAGTTTGAGTGGAGAAGTCTGTAGATAATCTTATGGGTTTTCCCTTGTATGTGACTTTTTGTTTCTCTCTTGCAGCCTTTGGGATCCTTTCTTTATCCTTACTTCTTCTCATTGTGACTATGATGTGTCTTGGTGTCTTCAGGTCTGGGTTGATTCTGTTTGGTACACTCTGGGCCTCTTGAATCTTGATGTCCTTTCTGTTATTCAGGTCTGGGAAGTTTTCTTCTATTATTTCTTCTAAAATGTTTGCTTCCCCTTCCTCTCTTTCTTCCTCTGGCAGGCCAATTATACGAATGTTACTTCTTTTGAGATCATCCCATATGTCTCTGTTCTTGTTTTCAGTGTCTCTCAATCTCTTCTTGAGCTCTTTTACCTCTTTCTTCATTTTCTCTAACTCATCCTCTGTCTGACTAATTCTGTTTTCTGCTTCTCTTAGTCTGCTTTCCCTTCCCTCAGCTTCTTTCCTCAGTTCAGCTATTTCAGCTTTCAGTTCTCTAATTGCCTCCAGATAATCAGTATTTTTCCTTGGGGGTCTCAACTGTTGTTTCCTTAATACTGCCATTCCTTTCCCCCAATGTTGTTTTCATTTCTATGATTAATAATTTTATTATTGCTTGCATACTTTTCTTATCTATGGTTACTTCTGGCTGATTTGTAGTTTCTTCTGGGCTCTTGTCTTCATTCATTGGAGTAGCAGTTTTATTTGTTTTTTATCTACCCATTTTTTTGATTTATGTGTTACTTTTTTTATGCTCTGTTGTTCCTCAGTTGTTGTGTCTTGAGTACAAGCAACACTGTACTAAATACCTTTATGACAATTGCACTCACAAACCTCAGGAATTACAGTAGCAACTGAAGCAAGTATTGAAGCAATTTAATCACTACCAGTTGGCCAAACAATTTCTCCAGTCTGTGAAAGAATAGTACCCAAATCCAAGTGAAGAAGAAAGAGAAAAAAAAAGAAGGGATAGCAAGAATAGACTGTTATGCAAGTCTACTATCCACTATATATTCTAGGGGTAACAAGAGGGGAAAGGGAACTAGAGCAGAGATACACACATAGAGAGTCCACTCTGAGTCAGAATTCTTCCCCAAAATAATTCCCAAATGTTTATCAGTGAATTCAAAAAAGCACACTGTTTGGTGGTGTGGGGTCTGGGGCCTGTGGCTTTGGGAGCTGTAGGATTAAAGAAGAAAGGATGACAAGAATGAGAAAAAGAATAAAAAAGAAAGAGTAGAGAAAAAAGAAAAGGATAAGACAAGGAACAGTCATTAAATAGTTGTGAAAGGAAAGAGTCTTTTAAATTAATTAATTTATTTTTAATTATTTAATTAGCTATGCGGGGTGAGGTGGGGGGTGTTGGCTACTTAGAAAGAAAAAAGGCCAGAGGTTTCAGAAGGGTATAGACTTAGAATGAATGATACTCCCTGGTGGGACAGGAATTTGGTAAAGACAGAAGTTCTGCAGGGGATTCTGCTAGGAGCTGGTCCCCAGGGACTGCGTAGGGGCAGGGGGGGGGGGAAATGCAGCCTGCTTAATAATTAAAAGGAAAAAATTTTTTTTGTTCCCTTTTTTCTACTCTAATTCTTAACCCAAATTAAGTTATAGTCACCTCCTTGGTGCTCCGCTAGGACCCCTTATTGACTGGCCTACTAAAGGCAGAAAATCCTACCGTTTCCAGAAGATGTGATCAGAGCTCAAGCCACTAGCAGCTTCTCAGTCCGCCATCTTCTGGAAACCCCAGTCTCAGGTGTTTGTTAACATGTACTAGAAGGAAACTGCCAGAAGTCCAGAAGTCAAGGTGGCATTGGGACCCACGGTAGGCTGAATCCTAATGGATCAGGGACAAGAAAAGCTAAGGTAATGATATAGAGGGTCCTAGTGTTAAAAGTCCATTGAGTCAAACACAATAACTGAAAATTATTCAACAAATATTTTGAGAGAATTAAGTAAGGGGAAATGCCTTTGTTTTACACATATAGAGATAGGTACTTATAACTATTGTATGAGAAGTTAGAATTCTGGGCTTTATCTCAGAAATATTTGTTCTTATTTCTATGAATGTCTGTGCTTACCACTCTATGTAGAAATGATATGTACTTCCTCCATGAAGTCTTCTCATTTCCTCAGGAATAGTTAATACAAATGTTTTTGGGAATTCCAGAGTAATATATCTCTCTACTAAATAAGGCAGCCAAACCAAAGTGATGTCAGTTAGCATTGGGTTGGAATTTCAGAAAATAGAAATCAAAATCCTACTTTTGAATTAACAGTGAGATGGCTGGATAAATCATACAGCCACTTTCAGTTTCTGGCTCTATGTTTGGAAGATGGTGGTGAGATATAATGAGACCATTTTTTCAGCTATTGGATTCATCTCTCTCAATTATTATGTAACGTCCACTTTCTATGTGTTTCTTACTCATTCGAGAACAAGCATATGGGAGACCCCTGAGCTTATGGAGCTGTCATCCAAGTAGTAATATGCAAGGAAATAATTTGACCACCACTGATGGCAGGTTAACATTAAGTATCTGAGCAGATAAGATCGATTGACCTCCTGCCATCTATCTTCTCTGTTCCTGAGTTCCAGAGTTCTAGTTTGGTGTCTGCCTCTCCCATATGTTTCTGGGAGCAGTGGCTACATCCTTACCTCAAGGAATAAATCCCCCCACACACACACAGTGTTCCTGTAACCCAGATGGCTAGTGTTTGCAGCAGGGGTGGGACTGTGACCCGAGTCCTGACAATGAGATGGGAGAGGGAGTAGGTGGAAAGGGTTTCCTTTGTTCTACAAGGAGACCACAGAAGAGATAGTTTTATATTCTGGAAATTATCATGTACAGATGTTATATCTGGAACTGACACAGAGGAATCAAGTGATTTCCCAACCCAACCTTGAAGCCAATACAGAAGATTTAGAACAGAAAAATGGATAGGACCCAGGTTTCTGATAATTTAATCAGCCACAGATTCACCTCAATTTAAAACCTACTCCATTAGGAGCCAGGTTCTGGGTCATATGATAGAGCACACACATTACTGTGAGGACCCATGTTCAAATCCCCTGTCCCCACCTGCAGGGGGCCTTCATGAGCAGTGGAACAGTGCTGCAGGTGTCTTTCTGTTTAATCTCTTTCTCTACTTCTCCCTCACACTCTGAAAGAAAGAGAAACAGAGGGGGGCAAGAGGGAAAGGGAGAGGGGACAGGAGAGGGGGAGAGAGAGGGGGATGTAGATAGATATATAGATAGATAGGTAGAGAGAGAGAGAGAGAGAGAAAAGCTGGGCAGTGGTAGACCAGGTTAAGCACACATAGTATGAAGTCCAAGGACCTGTGCAAGGATCCTGGTTTGAGCCCCTGGTTCCCCACCTGCAGGGGGCTTCACAAGCGGTGAAGCAGGTCTTGAGGCATCTCTCTCCCTCTCTATCCCCCCTCCCCTCTCAGTTTCTCTCTGTCTTATCCAATAAAAAAATGGAAAAAAAAATGGCCATGGGAGTAGTGGATTCATAGTGCATGGACCAAGCCCCAATAATAATCCTGGGGCAAGAAAGAAAGAAAGAAAGAAAGAAAGAAAGAAAGAAAGAAAGAAAGAAAGAAAGGAAGGAAGAAAGAAAGAAAGAAAGAAAGAAAGAAAGAAAGAAAGAAAGAAAGAAAGAAAGAAAGAAGGTAAGGTAAGGTAAGGTAAGGTAAGGTAAGGTAAGGTAAGGTAAGGTAAGGTAAGGTAAGGTAAGGAAGGAGGGAGGGAAGGGCTGCCAGAAATAATGGAGTTGACATGTGGGCACTGAGCCACAGAGATAATCTGGTGGCAAAAACAAAACCTAAAACCTAATCCTTTTTTAATTTGCTATTATATTGTCAAATTATTGAAGTCAGTGAGAATCAACCTTTCCTCTCTCCTTCTTTTCTTCTCTCCCTCTCTCCCTTTCTCCTTCATTCCTTCCCTCGCATATAAGTAGCACGCGCTAACCAATTGCACCACTGGAGCTCCCCTTCCCTCCCTCAGTTGAATGGGAGTCTTGTGCTTGCATAATTTCGTCTCAAGTATTCCTCATCACTGCAGGTCTCTTTTCTCATTCAGGTAGAGAGACAGTAAGTAAGAGAGATATGGTGAGAGGAAGAGAGACCAGAGCAACACAATTGTCTTTCTTATCAAAGCACTGCACATGTAGTTCTAGTGTTCATACCTGCATGGCAGCATGACAATGCAGATATGCTACTTGATGAGCTATCTCTCCAGGCCCTGAGAATTCTCACTTTCTAGTAGTGCATCTTGCTGCTACAGTTCCAAATTATTGAAGTCAGCATGAATTTAGGTTCTCTATTACTGGCAACTAAAGACACTTTAATTGGTATGAGTTATTATTATAATAGCATTTTTTTCTTGCTCACATTAAATTCATTGGGCAAGTTGAGTCTGTTTCATGACTGTATTTATATTCTGTTTGTATTTATATTCCTTGGCACACATAGCACCATTTTTCACATAGAGTGGATGATGAGTGTGTAGTTCAACAAAAATGTATGTACAACCATATATTTATATCTTTGTATGCATGTAGTCTTTTAGATTTTTTACAGACCTCAGCTTTGGTGCTTTATACAATTATATAAGAGAATAATAAATATACTTATTTTAAAATGTTTGGATCTAACAGATCCAACATTGTTAAAAGAACCCAGATGTTAAAATGAATGTATTATCAGTTCAGATGAAGTATGTCTGGGATGGGTTTACTTAAAGCAATGATCTGTGATATACGTCAGCATGAGTATCTTTTATAAAACTCTGTGTAAGTGTGGCTGAGGTTGCAGCTCCATTGAATAAATAAGGATGGTCCATGCCCTGATGTTTCCTCTGTGTCCACACATTTGAACTAAAGTGAGGGTGGGGTCCACTCTAACCCATGGTTTTACTTGATGAAGTCATGGGAACTAGACAAGGTTTGCCCTGGGTTCTAAGTTGACCGTCTGGTGAGGTAGTGTTGGCATGTTATGTGCCAATTACTGCTTTTATAGGTGGAGAAGTTGAGACAAAAGCAGGAAGACAGAAAGTCTACCTCAGAAGGAAACTAGAGGTTTATTGGGAGAATTCTCACTATTCCCCAGAGCAAAGCTGCCTCTCCACAGAGCTGGTCCTTGATTTTAAGTTCTGTGTAATGCTTGATATCTATCCCACACTAGACTCTGTGAGGGATATATGAGAAAGATGCAATCTTTCCTCAAGGGACTAAACATTTAGTAAGAGACTATGACAAGTATATAATTCATTTACACATGTGATGACACGTTTATTTATGTAATCATTCATTCATTCAGCCAACTTTTAGAAATTTGAAATAAAGCAGTGAATAATACAGGTCTGGTGTCTACATGACAATATGACAATAATAAGGATGGTTTTTGCCGCCTCAGAGCTTCTGTTCTAGCAGAGATGATATATATTAGTGTTAACTGTCTAATCAGTGACCTAATTACATGTGTGAAATGTGTCACAAGGAATGAAGTACGGGATACCAGAACAGCATTAACAGGCAGTCTTGGGTGGAGGTAGATAGCACAATGGGTTTGCACAAAGACCTTCATGCCTGAGGCTCAAGTCACAGGTTCAATACCCTGTACCCTCATAAGCCAGAGCTGAGCAGTGCCCTGGTAAAAGCAAGTAAACAAAAAACAAAACAAAACAGACAAACAGCAGGCAGTCTTCATCCAAATTAAGGATACTATTATCTCCTATTTTTATAGATGAGAAAGCATGTGAAGAAGTAAGTAACTTATCCAAGACAAAACAGGTCCAGTGCAGCCAGATATTCTCTCCAGAGTTCTTAAGGACTGGACTCTGCAAGGAGTGATCATAAACTCTAGATTTGTTCTGGAGGAAGCATTTGGACAAATAAACACAAACCCTAGAGCCAGTGTCTGGGAAGGGACTGGAACACAAAGGAGAAGGCAACAAAAGCCAGAGAGAGGACAGTGTGCTACAGTGGTCAATGAGGAGAGGAAGCATATACTATCAAGGACCATAAATGACTTCCAAAGGAGGTTCCACTTATTTCAGACCCTGTAAGAGACATGGGAGGATTTTTATAGGGAGACAGCAGTCAGTAGTAGAACCAGCATTCCTGGCAGAGAGAAGAGTGTATAGGCCAAGGAATCAGTAGAGGCAGGGTGGTAACTTCACAGGACTTTTCCAGATCATTCTCTTGCCTTGCCTCTATTCTTGGCTCCTCGACAGCTGACATTTTCAGGCAAGACTTAAGTGGAAAATAATGTCATATCCTAATGTATTCTCAGATTCATGTGTGTGTTGTTGACTGTTGTTAACTTATCTAAAAAGTCCAATTTTCAGAGGATTGGGAGGCAAGTGGAACATTGCTAACTTGCATTCTTATTTTTTAAATCAGTTATTGGGGGATTAATGGTTTATAGTACAGTTGTTGACACAAGGGTACAACTCCTCATCTTCCTGTGATAGGCATCCCCAGCTTAGGTCCTCCTCCATCATCATGCACCAGGGTCCCCAAATCCTACCACCACCACATCCCTCGCCTCCCTTCCTAGAGCCTTGTTTTTTTTCAGTGCAAGTTCTACTTTATGTTTCCCCTTTCTGTCCTTGTTTAAGTTCTGCCCATGAGTAAGACCATCCAGTAGTTTCCCTTCTGTTTTTGTCATATCTCACTTAACATGACTCCTTTGCTTTATCTTGGATAAAACATTGTCTTAGTCATACCTCCTTGGGAAAAGACTCAGACAATTTTATGTGGTACCCAGAATGACACCGGGGAATAGCTCATTGTGTTCTCTGTCATTTCAGTGGTACATCAACAGTAACTCTCACTCTGCATTCATTTAACCTGGCCTAAAACCAGAGAATATTATCTTCCTTCCCAGAATGCTCTAAGGTGCAGCCACATGTCAAATTACCATACACTCCTTGGGAATGCCAGGACTCTTGCCGCTTGCAAAAATTTACAATTTACAGTTCTGCATCCTCTTCCAAGCTCCTAGTGTTTCTTTTGATGTGAAAAAGCAATTTTAAAATGTGCCCTATCGAATATAACACATGGTCATATTCACCACACACGTTCTTTTAATTAAAAGGATTGGTGCTCTGCCCTTTGCTGACAGTAAACACCAGCGCTTGCATGCCATTTTCTATTATTGATTTATGAGGTGCATGCTCAAAGCAAATTAGGGGATAAATCATTGATGACATTGATTGGCTTACCAGGTCACCCATAAGTGTGTCTAATTAATTGTGGGTGTGCTACCTGTCTCTACTAATTGGGACCTTCCCATAGTGCTAGGCCTCACCGCTGTTACTCGATTATACTGTGGGGGTTCGGGGAGGGTGGGCTGGATTCCTGAAAGTGTCCAGTGGGAAAGAGCTTAAGCCACCTGCTTGTCAGAGACTCGGAGGTAAAAGTGGCATTTTTTTCACACTCCCCAGGAGAGTCGATCAGGAGGCTGGTGGGAAGGAAGTTTCTGTAGCTCAGTACTTCAAAGGACTGGCATTAGGTCTCAGCAGCATCTGTACCCCAGTTCTTTCTCACCCAGGATACCCATAGAATGAAGTGGTCTTTGCTTCCATGGTTATGCTGGGGGAGGACCTTGGGCTGCAGGTGCCAGGTAGCCCATGTTCTTCCTCTCGATGTATTATCATTGGTCAGACTCTCAATGCATTCTTGAACAAGCATGGGCTCTGCTTTGAATGCAGGAGGAGAGCTCAGTACCCCTCCAACAAACAGGGATAAAGAGCAGTGGACATGCAATGTGGGTGTACTTCTTCCAGAGTTTGGTTTGCACTACAGCCATGTCACCAACTCTCACACTGTCCTGTCACCTTTGACAGGTTTCTTTTTCTTTCTTTTTTTTTTTTTTGACTGTGACTTTTTTATTTTATTTTATTTTATTTTATTTTATTTTATTTTATTTATTTAAGAAAGGATTAATTGACAAAGCCATAGGGTAGGAGGGGTACAACTCCACACAATTCCCACCACCCAATCTCCATATCCCACCCCCTCCCCTGATAGCTTTCCCATTTTCCATCCCTCTGGGAGCATGGACCCAGGGTCATTGTGGGTTGCAGAAGGTAGAAGGTCTGGCTTCTGTAATTGCTTCCCCGCTGAACATGGGCATTGACTGGTCGGTCCATACTCCCAGTCTGCCTCTCTCTTTCCCTAGTAGGGTGTGTCTCTGGGGAAGTGGAGCTCCAGGACACATTGGTGGGGTCCTCAGTCCAGGGAAGCCTGGCCGGTATCCTGATGACATCTGGAATCTGGTGACTGAAAAGAGAGTTAACATACGAAGCCAAACAAATTGTTGAGCAATCATGGACCCAAAGCTTGGAATAGTGGAGAGGAAGTGTTAGGGAGGTACTCACTGCAAGCTCTAGTGTACTTCTGATTTCAGGTATATATTTTGCAGTAGTTTATAGATACGTGTGAAGATATGTTCTCTCTCACAGAAACTGGTGTATATCTAGGTTTTGGGACTTTGTTAGAAAGTGAACCACCTGAGATGGAATTAGAGTATACTATGAAAGGAAAGGTCTCACCCGAGTAATGAAGCTGAAGGGTTGTCATTCCACACGTGTAGTCTCTGGACACAGTCTGAAGTGAAGCATGTTGAGGTGGCAATCGTTGTGTTGGTTAGGTTGTGATCGGCAAATGCAATATTATTTTATATGGATTGGGAGAGGCATACGGGAAAGTGGGCCCTATCCAATGGTTCCAGGACTGGGGGAAGTAGAGGCTCTATATTGGAGATGTGAGGTTCCTGCTGTCTTAGGGTTCAAAAAGACAATCGATAGTTAATGTTATCATCACATTATTTGTTAATTGGGTTAACTTTGAAAAGTCCTTTTGTTATGGTTTGCTGTACAGTACCCAGATAAAGATGAGTGTGGGATGATCCCACTCATCAACAGAGGTTGACTAAGAAGATCTGAAAGGGAAACTAAAAGCAGGACCTGACCAAATTGTAAGTAGGGCACCAAAGTAAAAACCCTGTGGTAAAGGGTAGACATGCAGCTTCCTGGGCCAGTGGGGGGTGGGAGTGGGTGGGAGGGATGGGTCACAGTCTTTTGGTGGTGGGAATGGTGTCTATGTACACTCCTAGCAAAATGTAGACATATAAATCACTAGTTAATTAATTTGAGAGGGGTAAAATTAATTGTATGTCTCAAAGTTTTTCAAAACACAAACTGAATCTTTTTAATATATAGGCTGTGTATTTGATGTGTGGACTCTCTCAAAAGCCTAGACCAAGTAGATCAGAAGCATCCAATAGCACAGCTATATACAAGATACTGGGTACTGTACAGCAAACCATAACAAAAGGACTTTGACAGGTTTCTTACCTTTCTAGTCAATCTCAGTTCCTTGCCTACAAAGGAAGAAATACAACCATGACTGCCTTTTAGGTTTCCCTTAAGGAGTAAGGGAGATGCTGTATGTGACTTGTTAAGCTTAGCTGGCACATAGTTGGCTTTATATGGGCACCATTCTTGCTCATTATTCTGGAATCCATGGTGAGTGTGTTGTGTATGCATCTAAAGAGTGCTGCAGGGGAGTCGGGCTAAGCGCAGGTGGCGCAAAGCACAAGGACCGTCCGTCATAAGGATCCCGGTTCGAACCCCGGCTCCCCACCTGCAGGGGAGTCGCTTCACAGGCAGTGAAGCAGGTCTGCAGGTGTCTATCGTTCTCTCCTCCTCTCTGTCTTCCCCTCCCTCTCTCCATTTCTCTCTGTCCTATCCAACAATGACAACAACAATAATAACTACAACAATAAAACAACAAGGGCAACAAAAGGGAATAAATAAAATAAAAATAAATATTAAAATAAGAAATATCTTTAAAAAAAAAGAGTGCTGTAGGTTTTATGTGTATGGATCTGTTTCTGGGGAGTAGGTCCATGATATTCACTTGAGTTTCAAAGGGGTCTCAGCGCCCATAAGATTCTATACCCAAGGGGATGTCCTTCTTATTTTTGGCACACCTCTGACTTGGGTCCTCTTATTTGCTTTGAAAATACTGCCACCTGGCACCAGCAGAAGAGCTCATTGAGATAGTGAACTGTTTTGTCCTCTGTGCACTACAGGCTTGAGCCTGGCCCCCATCACATTGAAGGAAGCTTCAGTGCTGTGGTATCTTCTACCTCTCTCTGTGTCTCTCTCAAGTCTCTGTCTCTCTCTATCTCTCCTCTGTGTCTCCAAAAAGAAAACAACCACTTACCAGCATGAGAGGTACTGTCCCCTACCCCTCCCTTTTTTTCAGTAAAACTACTATTAACACTGGCAATAATTACAGTTAATGTTTAAAAAGAATCTGTTATGTAACTGGTTTCCAGTACATAATTTCCCCCTCAATATTGCTTTCCCATATTATGAGGTAAAAAGAAGAAGAAAGAGGAGGAGGAGGAGGAAGAGAAGAAGAAGTTCAAAAATTAAATGAGATATGTACAGAGGAGCTGATACTTGCTTGGGATATATAATACATTCAACACATCCTTTTTATCTACACCCCTACCCTCCCCAACACACATTTTGGTGTATCTTACTGGGTTTTTTCTTGAAACAAACTAGGACTCTGAATCAATTCAGAAGGCTTTCACTGAGCATTCTGTCTATGGTCAGAGCTTGTCTGGGACATGTGGCAAATATGTTATGACCATAACAAAATATGTATAGCATTTTATCAGATACTATTTTTTTCAGTGTTTCTAAGTACAAGAGGAAAATTAAATAAGGAGTTAATTCAAACTCCTCAATCCACAACAAGCAAACATTGTGTTAAGGACTTACTTAGTCTCTGTTTTCAAGAAACGTGTCTCATGGTGATTGCCTTGCTTACCACATTAGGGATTCTACAAAGTCAGACATAATTGCTAACATAAAGAAGCCATTGACATCTATTATTTGAGCTACTGAATTATGAAGGGACCTTATTTGAGTAGGGTTAAGCACACACATTACAGTGTGCAAGGACCCAGGTTCAAGCCCCCTGGTCCCCACCTGCAGGGGGAAAGCTTCACAAGTGGTGAAGCAGGGGTGCGGGTCTCTCTCTTTTAAGAATTTTTTAAAGTTATTGTCTTTATTTATTTATTTGATAGAGACAGTCATAAATCTAGAGGGAAGGAGGAGATAGAGAGGAAGAGAGACAGAGAGACACCTACAGACTTGTTTTACCTCTTGTGAAGCTTCTCCTCTGCAGGTGGGACTGGGGGCTTGAACCTGGGTCCTTGTGCATTGTAACATGTACACCACCACCCAGCCCCTTGCAAGTGTCTCTCTGTCTCTTTCCCCCTCTGTATCTTCTTCCACCTCAATTTCTCTCTGTCTCTATCCAATAATAAAAATAAATAAATGTATTTTAAAAAAGAATGATGGGTGGCTTCTCAGAAAAGGCTTGACATCTCTAGCCATGAAGGTTGGCTTTGGTTGCTAAGATACATGTATCAGTAAAATGGGTTTTAAATACAACCCCAACTTTCTGCTCTGCCCTTCAGGGCCCTTTGAAAGCCATAGCCTCTACTACTTTCTTCTCTTGCACTGTGGTCCCTCCAGGCTGGCCATTTTACAGTTCCTAATATTCCTTTTCTTTTAATTTATTTATAAAAAGGAAACATTGACGAAACCACAGGATAAGAGGGGCACAACTCCACAAAATTCCCACCACCAGAACTCTGTATCCTATCCCCTTCCCTGATAGCTTTCCTATTCTTTAACCTTCTGGGAGTATGGACCCAAGGTCATTGTGGGTTGCAGAAGGTGGAAGGTCTGGCTTCTGTAATTGCTTCCACGCTGAACATGGGCATTGACAGGTCGATCCACACTCCTAGCCTGTCTCTCTCTTTCCCTACTAGGGTGGGGCTCTAGAGAAGTGGAGCTCCAGGACACATTGGTGGTGTTGTTTGTCTAGGAAAGTCTGGTTGGTATCATGGTAGCATCTGGAACCTGGTGGCTGAAAAGAGAGTTAACATACAAAGCCAAACAAATTGTTGAACAATCATGAACCTAAAGGCTGGAATAGTGTAGATCAAGAGTTGGGTGGTCCTTCATTTTGTAGATAGCTGGTAGGCATATTTTAGTTATATTCCAAAGGGCCTGAGGCTATACTAATTTTTTTCCCCTGAGCCTGAAATCTGATATGCAGGTGGATCCAAGTTATTATCTGGGGAGATGATGTCATGGCTGGAAAAGGACCAGAAAGCTGGATCAGGGAAGAGAGTAGCTCCCTAATATCAGAAAGGTGTATAAATATTTTTGACTGTAAACCCCATCAATTTCATTTGGTCTGGGGCCCATATTCAGCTTAGAAACCTATGTGACCTCTGCATCCCTGTAGATCTGAGCTCATAAATAGGAACATTCCAAGCTGCCCAATATCAACCCATTTTCCTCAGGTGTAGCATAGAGTATGTTGTCCATCTTCCCTTCAGAGGATGGATCAGTTCCTTATATTTCTGTCTGACACAGGAATTGAAAGGCCCCTCTTGCTGGTCCCTTCTGGACTGCCAGCCGCTAGATCCTCCCAAGGCTGCCTCCTTCTCGCCTTCCATGTTTCCATTCAATAGTAACCTCCTCAGGGTACCTACCAGGCATCCCAGAGTCACTCACTACCCACCAACAACTCTATGTATGTATCTTCACAATACTCAACTAACTGATTCAGTCTCTCAACCCTCCAAGAAAGCCATTGGCACATCAGATTCTGGAGCTTCTATCAGCCTGAGGTCTTGAATTGAAGATCAAAACACTTCATGGGTAAGAAGCATGAAGAGAACAAGTCTTCATTTAAAAAAAAAAAACAACTACATTCCTGGGATTGTTTGCTACTATAACCCAGTGTAGTCAGTTCTCACACATAGATTGCCACATTCTGAATCTATCTCTAGAATACAAGTACCTAGGAAAGTACTCGATAGCTATGTGTTGGCCAATGGAGCAATGAAAGGGAGAATAGAAGGAAAGCAAAATTCAAGATAATTAGGATGAGATAAACTAAAGTGACTCGGGGTCGGGTGGTGGTGCACCTGGTTGAGCACACATTTTAAAATGCTCAAGGACCCAGGTTTGAGTTCCCAGTACCCACCTGCAGGTGAAAAGTTTTGCGAATGGTGAAGCAGGACTGTAGTTGTCTTTTTGTCTCTCTATTTCTGGATATCTGTATCTAATAAATAGATAAATATTCTTATATATATATAAAACTAAAGTGACTCATGTGCATCTTCTCCAGGATGATGTCCTCAAACAATTAAATTTGTTCACTAGGAAATAATATTTGCCAAAATCTCCAAGAAGCTGACATGTAATTATAAATGGTAGCCACATTTGGATTTTGTGGAGGAATCTAGGAGTCTTAGGGGGAAAGGGGCTCTCTTTCATGCAGTCATCTGGTAAACCCCTGCATGTGGTGGTACCATTTCTCCTTGGTGCCTGTGATCTGTTGAGAATTAACAGGCTGGAGGGATACTCTTACAAGAAGATCTTTTTGGGCCAACCTGTTAGACTACATAATCTGAATGCCCCAGAGTATAAAGGTTCAATTCCATTATGCCAAAGATGAACAGTTATCTGGTCTCTCCAACCTTTCATATGAAAAACAAATTAATTTAAAAAAATTCTCAACACCCTTTTGCATCTTGATCCTTGATCTAGTACTGTTTTTCTGACATTTAATGAAAATCCTTCTCCTCTGTTCACCTTAAGCTGGCCACATCAGAGCTCTCATTGTAATATAGTTCACATCTTACTGGTCACATCTGGCCCCAGAGGCTGTCTGTATTGAGCCACACCAAGTCTCAGCTCACTCTTGACTGCATGGTCCCAGAAAGGAGAGCACAAAATCAATTAAAAACAGATGCTGTGTTGAGCCATCAGTGCTTCTCTCTACTTCTAATCTCCCGAAGGCTCTCAGAGTTCAGGAAGACTCTGGCTGGTGACGTAGCTGTGCAAAGGACCGTCAAATTGTTGGCATTCTTTTGTTCTGAGGAGAAGAAACTAGTTTTCAGTCAAAATCAGAACCAGATTTGCAACCCCCTCCCCAAGTTCTAAGTCTTGGGACTTGCCAGTTAAAAGCAACATCTAGAGTGTTTGAATGAGATCTTTTCCCAAGGATGGCTTTGGGGAAGGTGGGGTGGCTGCCAGATACTGCATCATTAACTAAATACCACAGCAAATGGCTCCAGATTTTATTGCCGTGTGTATTAAACTATGGAGACCAAAGAATTGGAAAACCCACACCAAGACACATTCAAAGGATGGAAAGAAAAATGCCCCAGCTGTTTTGTTCAGGGAAGGATAATTCATAGACAGAGAAACAGGCAACACATTTTTGGACCAGGCTCAGCAACTAGCTGGAAACCGGCACACTGGCAGAACAATCTGGGCCTCCCAGCAGCATACCCCACTTTCTCCCCTCAGATGTGTCTGAAGACATGTCTCAATCCCATCCTGGAAGAGTTCCTGCAACATGCATGAGATTGGGTGTCAAATTGCCTTGGTCCATTGGAGACCATTTCTTGCATATCTGGACCTTGTAGAGTGACACACAACCTAACACAGCACTTGGGGCAGCTGCTTTTGTTCTGAAGTTTGAGAGAAGAAGGAAGGAATAAAGTGGGGGGAGGAGAGAGAGACAAAAAAAAAACAAAAACCTCAACCTCCCACTGTCTCCTTTTAGAATCCTATTAGAGCTTCCATTCAAGTCTGGAAAAATTCATCTGATGACATCTGCTTGACCTCCTGGGAAATGGAAGAGGGGTGGGGTTTGCCAACAAGATAACTTCCTTTTTCCTTCACTTCCTGCTGCCTTCTGCTCCAGCAGCCTGCTGGCTGCCTTCCAGCTGGGTCTGGATGTACTGCTATCTTAGACCCCACCCTGCAGGGTCCTGTCTGCATCTGGAGGCCCCCACAGACTCTGGTTATTGGCCTACTAGAGCAAGGCTGACTTTCTCAGCCCAGCAGAGGCATGGGCTCTGGAGACAAGAAGTAGGTTCAAGCAATGGATGGGTGAGAACTTCCAGCATCATTGAGGAGCTCCCATTGGAAAATAGAGCTGGGGATTGTCAATACTAACTTTTCTGAGACTTCTTTTAGGAACAGTGGAGTTTGTTATTCCCTTGGAGCAAAAGCAATGAATCATAAAATAATAGAAATGCAGTTCCTTTTCGTGCAATTGTGTTTGTAGATTAATTGCCTACATTCAACTGTTATGCTATGGAGATGATATTTTTCATATGGTTTTGCCTATTATGTTGTTTTCTTAATATTTAATTTATTTATTATAATAATATTTTTATTATTTATTTCAATAATATTTAATTTATTTACTACTTATGTATTGTATAGAGACAGAGAAATTGAGAAGGAAGGAGGAGATAGGGAGGGGAGGAGGGGGGAGAGAGAAAGACCTCCAGCACTGCTTCAGTATTCATGAAGCTTTTCCCCTGCAGGTGGTACCAGGCCTTGAACCTGGGTTCATGTGTGCTCAACCAGGTTCACCACTACCAAGCCACTGTTATTGTATTGTATTGTACTGTATTGTACTGTATTGCATTGCATTGCATTGTATTGTATTGTATTGTATTGTATTGTATTGTATTGTATTGTATTGTTTTACACTATTATATTATTTTAACAAGCCACTGGTCACTAAGGATAAGAAGAATAATAGTAAATGTCCTTCAGGGAACGTAGCACCTACTGAGGGTGCTGAATATTTAAGTGGATGATTAGAGATCATTATGGACAGTGTTTGGAATATGTACACAGGACTGAAAGGAATGTATGGTAAATCCTGCTTGTCCAGAAAAGATTACCCAAATCATATATACACATGAGTGTCTTTGTTGAAGACAGTACTTAGAATTCTAATGGTACTTAGAATGGGGTGAAGGAGATATTTCATGGAAGAGGGTTTAAGATCAGATTACTGCTCTGCTGCATATAGTACTGGGGCTCAAACCCCAAGGACCCACACATGCAAGTTCTGCTCTTTAACCTGTAGGCAACTTCCCTGATTGATGCAGTATGCTTTATTAAATCCAACTTTTTATTTTTGAATACTATTATGTTGTTTGAAAAGTTGCAAAGATATTAAAGAGAGCTCCCACATATCCATCAGCCCATTTTACCTAGTATCTTACAATACCATGTTAAATTTGGAGAGAAAAAAAAGCCCACATACCAAGAAACAAATTGGTATTGTCATGCCTATTCACCAAACTCTAGATAATGGTTCAGTTTCACCAGCATTTCCACTACCATCCATTTTCTGTTCACGTTCCATTTAAGGACATCATATTTTAAATGGTTTTTCTTTTTCTTTCTTTCTTTTTTTTTTTTTTGCCTCCAGGGTTATCGCTGAGGCTTGGTGCTTGTACTATGAATCCACTGCTCCTCCTAACAGCCATCTTTTTTCCATCGTTGTTGACATTATTGCTGCTGTTCTGTTGTTGGATAGGACAGAAATTAAGAGAGGAGGGGAAGACAGAGAGGGATAAAGATGGACACCTGCAAACCTGCTTCACTACTTGTGAAGTGATCCTCCTGTAGGTTGGGGGCTGGGGGCTCAAACCAGGGTCTTTGCGCCAAACCTTGTGCTTCACACTATGTGCACTTAATCTGATGTGCTACCTGGCTGCCTACACATTTGGTTTTTAATATTTTAATTAATTAATTAATTATTGAATAGAGACAGAGAGGAATTGAGAGGGAAGGGGGAGATAGAGAGGAAGAGAGACAGAGAGACACCTGCAGTCCTGCTTTACCATTTGTGAAACTTTCCCCCTGCATGTGGACACAAGGGGGTTGAACCTGGATCCTTGTGCACTTAACCAGGTGCGCCACCACTTGGCCCCCATACATATTTGTTTTTATGAGAGAAAGAGAGGGAGAAACCAGAGACACTACTCAGCTCTGGCATATGGCAGTGCCAGGAATTGAACCTGGGCCTCTAAGCACGTAAGTCCTATGCTCTAAACTGCTGACTTATTTCCCTAACACCACAGTATGATGTGTTATGATAGACTCTCATGAGATGAGATAAAGGGGATAGATATCTTGAAGATATTTTGGGTATGTTTTGGTTGAGCCAGGGATTGAAGGATGAGTGAGTTTTCCCTTGGGGGGGGGGCATGGTGTGTTTGGGGAAGCCTGAATCGATCTGGGTAACTGAAAACACAATGTTTATTTACATGAGCACATGTTTGGGGCTGGGAATGGAATCATGCATGGAAAGGTAGTAAAAGTGAACAGAATTCAACCAGGAGACTGAGGTCAAGTTTCCAGAGTGGAATCTGGGGTTGGAAATGGAATGTCATATCAGTAAGCATGGACCTGCTTCTCCTTCCAGAAACTTCTCATGAAGGTAGTGTTTAAATGTTATCGTCCTCAGGAATTTAGACTCAAAATATACATCCTTTGGATGTAGCTTGACCTTCTGTAAGAATCAACATGGGAGATGACTGGAGGTTAGGAGACTCAAAACTTCTAAGCAAGCCTATCAAAGTGTTAGTCAAAGGGTTTATGGGATTTGTTTCCCCCATTTGTCTTCTCTCTGGAACCAGTGTTAGGTGGGGGTGACATGGAAAAAAACATGCATTTTCAAAAGTAAAGTAAACAGAGCTTAGGTGCAAGGAAGTCAAACAAATTCTGTGAAGACAACCACCGAGGACTTAACTGAAAAGAAACTTGAAGATAGCAGCAACTCAGGGTGGTACAGAAGAAATACATTAGCATGGAGCATAGTGGGGAGAGAATATAGTTCAGAGACTGTATCACTGCCTGTGCCAACACAGTCTCTTCTGTTTAATCTAAGTTGTTGTTCTTTTTTAAATCCTGGGCATTGCAAACAGATAATATTGAATACTTATCCAGTTTCATATATGCCCAGTCATTGGTCCCTCCCTCCCCACAGAAGCAGATACTCAAGAATTTAAAATAATTTGCCCAAAGACACACAACCAGTCAATGCAGAACTAGATTTGAACTAAATATTCAGTCTTCATTTGTGAGGTTCTTTGTAGAAACAGGCCACAATTCCTGTGTCATCTTATCTATCTTTCTCCCCTCGCTCCTATTGCTAGCAGAATATGGTTAAACCTTGAGCTCTTGAAAACCCTGAATAATGGGAGGGGATACTCTGAAAGATATTATCACTGATCCTCATCTCTCCTCTTATTTCCACAGCTTCAGGGTAGAGAGAGGAGATAACTATTCACGGCAAGGCAAGAGTCTGCTTGAGTTGCCATGACAATATGTCCTAGACTGTGTGACTTTGACAACAGACACTTATTTTCTGAGTTCTGGAGGCTCTGGAAGTCTGAGATGGAAATGCCAGTGTGGTTGGATGCTGGGGAAGGCCCTCTTCCTGTCTTGTAGATCACCACCATTCTCACCATGTCCTTTATCTTTTTATAAGACCACTAATCCTAGTGGATGGGAGCCCTACCCATGTGACTTCCTGTAACATGAATTACTTCCCAAAAACTCCACCTGTAAATACAATTACATGAAAGGTTAGGATTGCAACATGTGGATCTGGGAAGAGTCGGGGCCACAGTTCAGTTCCTAGCAGCAGGGATGAGAACATTGCTGCAGTTTCTCTGATTGGGGAGCTAAATTTGAAAGTCATCTCACACTTTGGGAATTCACTGAGGTGGAATTTGAAATTTAGTCTCTTGATTCCAAAACCCATGATCTCTATACTGGGAACCTCTAATTACTGATTATTGATGATAAAATCGTACAAGTATCCAGTAGTAGTAGGCACTGGCACTGTGCCAGTCACTGTGATAAGGCTGACGGTTACTGACTAACTGAACCCTGTGTCAATTTCCATGCTGTACTTGGAAGGTGGGAAATGTGATAAGGAAAGTTGTTAGAAATGGGTCTTCAGAGGGAATCAGTTATCTTTGTGGCTCCCCTTACAATGTCCTTCAGCCCTTCCTCAGACCCTTGTGATTGAGAGCAGCTGAATGGTGTGTGAAATGGAGCTCTGAGGAGTTTGGATCCTCAGTTGAGAGCTGTGACTTGCTTTCTTGCTCCTTTCTTGGTTAGTGACTTCTCCGTGCACCCTTCAAGCAGTTCTCAGAGTTCCTGGCCAGGGGACCTTTTCTATTGGGGTCTCATTTCCTCACCTCCCTTCCTGCCTCCTGGCCAAGTCTGATCTGTCTCTTTGACAGCTGGACACCTGCTGCCAAGAGAAATAATCCGCATGTGTGCAGGGTGTTACCAAAGGGAACTGGGTGGAGGAGGAGGGCAGGGCTTCCTGCAGGCAGCCCAGTGGGCAAAAGAGAGGTGCAGGAAGGCTGCCTTGGCCCAGAGGCTGGGGTGGGGGTGTACAGGGGGCCAGAGGGGAAGATGGGGAGCAGAGCCAGGGGTAGCTGGGGAATAACTTGCGGGAGAAGCCAGGAGGCAGAGGGGACTGGGAAGCTGCCAACTGGAAAGGGAGGGAAGGAGTGGCCCACAGGAGGGAGGAACTGAAGAAGGAGGAGGGGTCAGCAATGGGAGCATCTTCTGGTGTCCAGCATTTCAAGTCTACAGAGCATTTTGATCTCTGTGATCACACCAGGGTGGGCTGAAAAATAAGATGAGGCTCAATAAGTGGGTGGTAGCAGTACTCAGTGGTATCCACTGAGTTCCAGGTAAGGTCTTGGTATGTTCTCCTCCTCCTCCTCCTCCTCCTCCTCCTCCTCCTCCTCCTCCTCCTCCTCCTCCTCCTCCTCTCCATCCTCCTCCTACCTTTCTCTGTTCTTCTCTTCCTCCATCATTGACAAGATATAAATAAACAGTGTGGATCTTGACAGTGACACACCCAGTTGAGCACACATGTTACCATGCATGAGGAAAGCTTCAGTAAATGTGGAACCAATACTACAGATCTCTCTCTCTCTTTCTCTCACTCTCAATCTCTACCTTCCACTTCCCTCTCAACTTCTCTATGTCTCTATGCAAAGAAGAAAGACAGGAAGGAAGGAAGGAAGAAAAGGAAAGGAAAGGAGGGAAAGGAAGGAAGGAAGGAAGGGTGGAAGGGAAAGGAAGGAAGGGTGGAAGAGAAAGGAAGGAAGGAAAGAAGGAAGGAAAGGAAAGGAAAGGAAGACAGAGATGAGAGGCAGAAGAGGAATGGAAAGACATCAAAACACTTAGGCTTCTTCCCCCAGGGCTTGGATGGAACCTGGGTCTGGTGCATGAAAAAGCAGACACCGTCCCAAGTGAGCTGTCTTGCCAGCCCTGAAGTGCTTTAATGTCTGTGGAGACAATCCCCAGAGGTCAGTTGCAGGAGGGGCAAATAAACATACAGTGACTGTGTCACAGCCCATCCAGATAGCAAATCATTTTCTTTAGCACTTGAAATAAATAGAATGATACATGTCACTTTGACCTCTATTAACATTTAAAAGTAGCCCATTGCAGCAGGCCAGTGGGCTCTTTTGTAAACTAGGAAATAGGCTTCAGTCATCCCCACAGAGTGGAAATACACTCCAGCCAGATGCCCCAGAAAGATTCAGTACCTCTGAGTGCACCCTCTATACCCACACTGGCCCAGGGGCCTGGCACACACCAGGCCCTTATGTCTCACACATCTAAGAGAGAAGCTCACTACAGTTATCACCCTCTTTCTTTCTTTCTTTCTTTCTTTCTTTCTTTCTTTCTTTCTTTCTTTCTTTCTTTCTTTCTTCCTTCCTTCCTTCCTTCCTTCCTTCCTTCCTTCCTTCCTTCCTTCCTTCCTTTCTTTCTTTCTTTCTTTCTTTCTTTCTTTCTTTCTTTCTTTCTTTCTTTCTTTCTTTCTTTTTGCCTCCAGGCTTATCACTGGGACTCAGTGCCCGCACTACTGCTCCTGGTGGCCATCTTTTCCTCCCCATTATTGTTGTTGCTGCTGTTGTTGTTGTTGGATAGGACAGAGAGAAGTTGAGAGAGGAGGGGAAGACAGAGAGGGGGAGAGAAAGATAGACACCTGCAGATCTGCTTCACCGCTTATGAAATTCCCCCCCCCCCATCACAGCAGGTTAAGTGCTTCATGAAAGAAAAGGTAATGATGGGAAAGGTCTCATCGTCCTTTGAGAAGACATGTCTTATTATAATGACTTACAGGTTTTATAACTTGGAAAACTGTCTGTTTTTAATTAATTAAAAAAATTATTCTCACCAGAGCACTGCTCAACTCTGGCTTGTGGTGGTATGGGGTACTAACCTGTGACTTTGGAGCCTCAGGCATGAAACTCTTTTGCAGAACTGTTATGCTGTCTACCCCAGCCCTGATTGTTTTTAGTTGGGGAAGGAAAGAGAAAAAGAAGGGTGGAAATAGGGAGGGAAGGACAAAAGAACAGAAGGAAGGAGGGAAAAGAATGAAAGACTGAGAGGAGGGAGGAAAAGAAGGATTCAGATTTAGAGCTACTCAGTTTCAAATTTAGTTCATAAAGATCTTGTCACATCCTTGTATTCCTTGTCCTGTACTCACTCTCCTGGACTTTCTCTGTTCCTGTCACCCATTCCACTTTGAAATCCATTTATATACATTCTGTCAGACACTTGTTTTTGTGTGAAGAAACAGTCTAATTGAATAGTTTCTGTGGCAAGAAGTACATTGAAGATTAAAAAGTAACTTAACTACAAAGGTATAAATATGGTAACTGTCATTTACAGAGAAAAGAGTGAGTTTCTACAAAGCAGCTAACTACAGGGTGTGTTTACTTTCTCCCCACAACCTTCTGAACTGGTTCTAACAATGACAACTTCTGAAGGGTTTTCTTTCCTATGATTCATCTTCAACTTCCTCTGTGAACCCATTTGCTCCCAGGACCTTGCATTCCAGGCAGAAATTGGGGGGCAGGAATGCTGGTGCGTGTCTGTGCTTATGTTTCAAAGGCCAGATGAAATTTCGTGCCTTTTCTTTTTCTACCCTGAAAATTTGCACTGACTTCCTCTCCTTTACTTGATATTCAGTGGGATAATTCCAAGGCAATCCCTTTCCGGCTTTTCTTTGCTTTGCTTGGTTTATGCATGCCTCCTTTCTTACTTTTTTTTTCTTTCTCTTTCTTCTTTGTTCCATCCCCTTTATTTCATTTTCCTTCCTTTCTTTCTTCTTTCAATATCTTACTTTAAATTTTTTTTAAATTATCTTTATTTATATATTGGATAGAGACAGCCAGAAATTAAGAGGAGAGGTAGAATAGAGAGGGAGAGAGACAAAGAGACACCTACAACCCTGCTGCACCACTTCTGAAACTTTCCCCTTGCAGATGGGGATTGAGGGCTTGAATCTGGGTCCTTGTGCCCTTTAACATGTGCACTTAACCATGTGTGCCACCACCTGGCTCCTATCCTCCCTCCCTCCCTTCCTCTCTCTCTTTCTTTCTTTCCTTCCTCTTTTCCTTTTCTTATCTCTCCCCCCCCCCCCAGGGTTATTGCTAGGGCTTGGTGCTGGCACTAGAAATCCACCACTCCTGGCAGCCATTTCTTCCTCTTTTTTTTTTTTTATAGGACACAGAGAAATTGAGAGGGAAGGCGGAGCTGGAAAGAGATAAATAGACACTTATAGACCTATTTCACCACTTAAAAAATGTGCCTGCTACAGGTGGAGTGAGTGGGTGGGGAGGACGGCTCGAACCCAGGTCCTTGCACAGGTCTCTCCACATAACTGGGTGGTGCACTTACTTAACTGGGTGCGCCCCCCACCCAGTCCCCACCCTTCTTTCTTACTCTTGATTAATGTTAGCATGGTACATCCTTTCATTGCGTTTTATTTCCAATTTACCTCTGCTATTATAGTTGAAAACTTTCTGTAGACCTATAGCATATGATTGGGTTGTTTTTTAATCCATTCTACTAATCTCTTTTTAATTTGTGTATTAGGACTGTTTATATTTACTTTATTGATTACTGTAACTTAAGTCTGCCATTTTGCTTTTTGACTTATTTTTTTTAAAAAATTTAAATTTTTTATATTTATTTATTTCCCCTTTTGTTGCCCTTGTTGTTTTTTATTGTTGTTACGGATGTCCTTGTTGTTGGATAGGACAGAGATAAATAAAGAGAGGAGGGATAGACAGAGAGGGAGAGAGAAAGATAGACACCTGCAGACCTGCTTCACTGCCTGTAAATCGATTCCCCTGCAGGTGAGGAGCTGGGGACTCGAACTGGAATCCTTAAAGCTGGTCCTTGTGCTTTGCGTCACATGTGTTTAACCCACTGTGCTACCACTGGGCTCTCTTCTTTTTGTTTTTTAATTTTTTTAAATATTTACTTATTTTCCCTTTTGCTGCCCTTATTTTTCATTGTTGTTGTTGTTATTATTGTTGTTGTTACTGATGGCGTTGTTGTTGGATAGGACAGAGATAAATGGAGAGAGGAGAGGAAGACAGGGAAGGGGAGAGAAAGACACCTGCATATCTGCCTTACCACTTGTGAAGCAACTCCCCTGTAGGTGGGGAGTCGGAGGCTTGAACCTGGATCCTTATTCTGGTCCTTGAGCTTTGTGCCACCTGCGCTTAACCCGCTGCACTACCGCCCGACTCCCTCTTTTTGTTTTTCATGTCTTCCTTTTCTATTTTTCCCCCCTCTGTTTTCTCTGACAGGTTACTTGAACACATTTTAAAAATAATTTTGAGCATCCAAGTAAGCAGGTCTCCTGTGACACTACTCTCATGGATGTGGAGAGGCTGTTTCACAATGACTAGGTTTGGATCAAGCTAAAGTTTTTCTCCTGATCTAGGATAACATTCAAAAGGAGAAGGTCTCCCTGTTATTGTTGGATGGAGGTAAAAATCCAAGTTCTCCAGTGAGTCTCTGCTCATACCACCCTGCCTAGGAAGGAAAGAAATGCCATCTTACAGTTTCCACATGGCCTCCACTAGCACTGCTTGGGGAAAGTAGGAGTTTTAATTTCCTTGAGAAGTGGAGCTGGTTCCATGAGGTCTTCTCTGATACCAGCCCTACAACAAGGGGTCAGGATTCTCATTACCTCCAGGTAATAATAATAAAGGCATGTCATCCTCCCCATGCAGTAAGGGAAAGGATGAAGAGGGACTGAGTGAGTGACTGGCTGAGATGAAAATCCTAGCCCTCTATTTGGTCTTCCTTAAAACCATCCTGAGGGACTAGGAGATGATTTCCTGACAGAGCATGAGCCTTGCAAGCTATGTGAGATCTTGGGTTTGAACCCTGGTACCACATTGGAACACCATGGACAGCACCTGGGGAGCTCTGTAGATAGTAAAGTGGTATTGAGGCATTGTCTTTACTGTTGATCTCTTTCTGTATCTCTCTATCTCTTTGTCTCTCTTCTCCCTCATTCCCTCCTCCCTCTTTCCTATTTGAATAAAAAACTGAAGAGATTGGGTCCAAGAGGCTGTTCTGTGGTATTGTACATGCACTAGGTCTTAAGTTCATTCCTCTATCTGTCTGTATCTCTCGCTCTCTGAATACATAAAGCTTCCTGGTGGAACATTAAGAAACCTTTAATAAATTGTGTGGAGTTGTACCCCTCTTATCCTATGGTTTTGTCAGTGTTTCCTTTTTATAAATAAATAAATAAATAAATAAGAAACCTTTAATAGCCTAGAGTGGATATCCTCTATTGCTATAACTCTCTGCATACTGAATTGCCTATTTTAAGATAAGAACAGAGACAGTTGGCTAGGATGGTTTCTTTGAGTCATTATGCATTGACTCCTCAAGAATCTGCCTTTTTGTCATTGAAATGCCTTTCCTTTTTATCTTATGACTAATTTTGGATTTTCCTACTTATTAAGAACATCTTCTGTTTCTAAACCATGTATAGGACTCTAAGTTTTTGTTTCCTCTCTGTATATTTGGGACATCTTACTGCCTGCTGAGCTGTTTGGGTGATTGAGAAAATGCTAGAAAACTCCAGTTGCACCCTGGATTTGCCATTTACTGGCTCCTGGATATGAAGCAGTTGAGTTTGCTCATTCCTTTAGGGATTTTGAAATGCCTTATAGACTTCCCAGAGTTATTTTAGATTTAATGACATAATGAAGCACAAGTGCTAATACACCAGAGCAAGTCAGGTATGGTTCATGTTGTGAAATCCAGCCAGAATTTCCTTCCTTCCTTCCTTCCTTCCTTCCTTCCTTCCTCCCCCCCCCTTTTCTCCTCTAAGGTTATCATTGGGGTTCAGTGCCTGCACTACAAATCCACTGCTCTTGGAGGCCATCTTTTTTCCATTGTTGTTGTTGCTGTTATTGTTGCTGTTGCTGCTGTTGTTGGGTAGAACAGAGAGAAATTGAGAGAGGGGGAGAGAAAGACAAACAGCTATAGACCTGCTTCACCACTTGCAAAGCGACCCCCCCCTTGCAGGTGGGGAGTCAGGGGTTTGAAAGGGGATCCTTGAGTTGGTCCTTGTGCTTTGTATTATGTATGCTTAACCCGGTGCACTACCACCTGGTCGACTCCTTTCTTTCTTTCTTTCTTTCTTTCTTTCTTTCTTTCTTTCTTTCTTTCTATAAATATTTTATTTATTTTACTTTAGAGAGACAGTAAGAGACCAGAGCACTGCATAACTCTGTTTTATGGTGGTGCTGGAGACTGAACCTGGGACCTCAGAGCCTCGGACATGCGAGTCTTTTGAAGAATCATCATGCCATCTCCCCAACCCCAGAATCTTTTTTTCTAATGACAAAATTATGTCAACATTGTTAGTTGTCATCCAATATCATTCTTTCTGTTTTTTTTTTTTAATAACATACCTGGGCTACCCAGAATCAACATTAAATTTTCCAGTGTATCTTCTAAGTATGATCAGTGGATTGTAAACAGAACAGGTATGTGTAACTATGAGTGTCACTTTCTTCGTTTCTTTTTTGTTGAATGGAATCTAACACTAATAATAAGAATAAGAATAAGAAAGATGAGAATCGCACTCTGAGAACCTCAGAGTAAGTAGAAAAAGTCTAAGGAATCTTAGAAAAGGCCTTTGTGAATCTTAGCTAGCTTAACAAAATTGCATTACCAGCTCTGTGCAGTTGACCCAGAATGTTGGAACAAGGAAATATAGTCTTTTGTGTTTAAACTACTGCTAAACTGGATATTCTCCTTTTTGGTAATAGAACAAATCCTAAACAGTATAATATACATTCCAGTAAGAAGTATGAATTTCAATTTAATTGCCTATGATAGAAATGAACATAATTAGCAATTACACAACACTGAGAAGATTGGTGTGGGTTAAACACTAGTGAGAGCTGTCTTTTCATGGGATATTTACCTGCTAAAGTGTACAAAATCTTCTATTAGTGTTTTTCTAAGCCAAATATCTAAGCAACTGAATTAGGGTCAATTTGGGGTCATTTTAAAATGAATGTATCTGGGTCCTTACCCAGAATATTATAAGTATAATTTGTAGAGAAAATAATCATGGGTCTTTATTTCTAGCAAATTCCCATATGATTTTTATTTTCCAAAGCTTGACAATGAACTTATGTTGAGTGTTAATCAAAATATCACTGAGTGTTGTCATGTTGCAGAACCACAGATGATGAATATTGAGGTGATCTTGAAAAATCACAGCCACATACTATGTAAAACCTTCTGTATAAAACAAGTGTGTGATCTTTTTCTTATAAAGAGAAGCTAAGAATTTCTTAGATTGTCCTGCTAAAAAACTTTAATACAGTATTGCTCATGAGAAATACAATTTCATGTGTTCATGACAATCTGATAGTAAAATGAAAAATAATTAAGAAACAAAATATAAACATTTTTTTCTCTGGGTAAAAACTTTGGGCATGGTAACAGGATTGTAGAAATTTAACCAGCTCACATTCATTTGAATGTTTTTTCTTGTTGATATACTACTAGTTGCAGTGCCAAATACTACTAGATCAAATACTATTAGATCTCAATTCTGAATAAAAAGCAACATTTTATCATCATAGAAGACTCATTTCACTTGAGATATGAAATAATTATATCTTTGAGTATTTTTAAACAGTAGTACCAAAAATAAAGTGGAAGTTATCAAATCTAAGAAGGTATAGATTGATTTATCATCACAGATATTTTAACTTAGATTCCATAGATTGATAAAAAGATTGATAAAAGATCAAAGAAAAATCAGTAAGATATAAAAGATAACACAACTAACAAATATCACATATAGGTTGCTGTACTTCAAAATCAAAGACTATATTTTAGTGAAAGAACATGTTTTTTTTCAAAGGCACAGAAAGCATTTACTGAGTATTAAAGCACGGTTCAACCAATTTGAAAGAACTAAAATGATCCAAAAATGATCACTGGATTAAGGGAGAAATTTAAAGATACCCAGAGAAATCAGTCCTATGTATATTTCTAAATAATCTGAGGGTCTAACTTTTTTTTAGAAATTAGAAAATGTCTTGAGCTGAATTATAATGTGTGGGTTATATAGTTATCTCTTGTGAATTAACTGGATATTTCCCCCCTAAAACTTGCAAAATTTTAAATCTAGGCATAACTGGGACAGCCAGATACAGAAAACAGACTGTCCTGAGAATGTTGGTGACAGAACAGAGCACTCTAATTGAACTCTCCAGAAAGGGTTGTGGGACCTCAGAAAGCAGAGTTCTGAAAACATTTTCTACCATGAAAAGTATGTCTCTTGGTGTACTGCACCAAAATAAAAAACTCTAGGTTGTGGGGGGAGGGTTCAGGTCCTGGCAGAGGAGGACCTAGTGGGGGTTGAATTCTTATGTGAAAAACTGGGAAATGTTACACATGTACAAACTATCGTATTTTACTGTAGACTGTAAACCATTAATCCCTCAGTAAAGAAGTTAAAAATAAGAACACTTCTCTCTAAGAAAAAATGATTTGCTGTAAATGTAGAGAAGAGAGAAAAGTTATTAGATTTATCACAAAGGTAAGACATCAGTAGATAAATATCTATGAAAAAAGGTTGGCAGAAGAAGATCAACTTAAATCCAAAGAAAGTAAAAGGAAGGAAATAATAAAGATAAGGACAGAAATTAATGAAATAGAAAATAGACATTCAAAAGAAAATAATCAGTAAAACGCCAAATTTGTTTCCTTGCAAAGGCTAATAAAATTGATACCCCCCCGAAAAAAGTAATTAAAACAAGAAAAAAGAGAAAGTTCAAATATCCAGAATAAATACAGGGAAAAACATTAAAGAGATAAGTTGTTATAAATATTTTAATGAATCCAATTATCAACTAAGACAAAATAGATAAATTCCTAGAAAAATACAAGAATATATAAACATTTGAATAAGTTTATATCTAGTAAAAGCAGAAAATGCATAACTTAAATCTTCCTATGAAGAAAAATTCAGATCCAGCTGGTTTCACTGATGAATTCTTCCAAATATTTAAGGAAATAACCCTAATCTTAGATAAACTTTCTCAGAAGATAGAAACAGTAGGGATACTTCTCAACTTCTAGTAGGCCAGTGAGACTTGATACTTGAAAGTATATAGAATGAAATAATTTAGTATTCCTTATGAATATACATGGTGACATTTTAAACAAAAAATGCATAAACAAAATATAGAAAAAAAGATAAATATCATGACTAAGTCTATTTTTCCCCTGAACAAAACACATGATTTAATGTTGTACAATCACCAGTACAATTCAGTACATCAACTGAAAAGAGAAATAAAATAATCATATTGAGAGATGTAGAGAAACATTTGATGAAATTCAGTATTCATACACATCTTAAAAAAATTATAGTGGGGCCAGATGATAGCACACCTGGTTAAGTACACATAGTATTAAGTGCAAGTACCCACACAAGGGTCTGTGTTCTAGTCCCCGGGCTTCCCACCTGCAGGGGTGGATGCTTCACAAGCAGTGAAGTAGATCTGCAGATGTGTATCTTTCTCCCTATCTCTCTCCCTATCTTTTCAATTTCTTTCTGTCCTATTCAGTAATAAAATAAAATATGGAAAAAAATGGCTACCCAGGAGCAGTAGATTTGTAGTGCAGGAACTGAGCCCTGGCATAACTGTGGAGACAAAAAATAAATAAATAAAAGGAAAGAAAGAAAGAAAGAAGTTATAGCCAACTAGAAATAGAGGGAAATCCTTAAAATCCACAAAAATTCATGTGAAATTGCAAGAAATCTTATATTTAAGGATAGACTATTAAAAACTTCTTTTTTTTATTTAAGAAAGGAGACATTAACAAAACCATAGAATAAGAGGGGTACAATGCCGCACAATTCCCATAACCCGATCTCCACATCCCACCCCCTCCTCTGATAGCCTTCCCATTCTCTATCTCTCTGGGAGTATGGATCCAGAGTCCTTGTGGGTTGCAGAGGGTGGAAGGTCTGCCTTCTGTAATTGCTTCCCCGCTGAACATGGGCATTGACTGGTCAGTCCATACTCCCAGTCTGCCTCTCTCTTTCCCTAGTAGGGTGGGGCTCTGAGGAAGCGGAGCTCCAGTACACATTGGTGGGGTCATCTGTCCAGGGAAGTCTGGTCAGCATCTTGCTGGCATCTGGAACCTGGTGGCTGAAAAGAGAGTTAACATACAAAGCCAAACAAACTGATGAACAATCATGGACCTAAAGCCTGGAATAGTGCAGATGAAGTGTTGGGGGGTATTCCCTGCATGCTCTTGTGTACTTCTGCTTTCAGGTATATATAGTTTCCCCTAGTCTATGGGCACGTGTGAACCTATGCTCTATCTCAGGGGACCTGGACTATATCTAGGTTTGGGGACTTTATTGGGGAGTGGAACACCTGGAATGGAATTAGAGAATACTATGAAAGGAAAGGTCTCACCCGAGTGATGAAGCTGAAGGGTTGTCATTCCACACCTGAAGTCTCTGGTCACTGTCTGAAGTGAAGCATGCTGGGGTGGCACTCCTTGCGTTGATTAGGTTGCGATCCGTGGATGCAATATTATTTGATTTGAATTGAGAGCAGCATGCAGAAAAGTGGGCCCCACCCTAAGGTTCCAGGACTGGGGGAAATATAGGCTCTGTAGTGGAAATGTGAGGTTCCTGTTGTCTTAGGGTTCAAGAAGACAATGGATAGTTATTGTTATTGTCACATTATTTGGTGATAGGGTTAACTTTGGAAAATCCCTTTGTTAGGGTTTGGGTTATAATACCCAGCATCTTGTATATAGCTGTGCTACCGGTTGCTTCTGTTCTCCCTCGTCTAGGCTTTTTGGTGGTGGGAGTGGTGTTTATGTACAATCCTATTAAAGTGTAAACATATTAAAAACTTCTTTCCAGAGATGGGGGTTGAGGAAGAAATGCTAGAGATCACAATTGCATATTATCATTCACAGTATAGTGGAGAGTTTATTAGCATTTGTAATAAGGCAAGAAAAGGGGAAAGTGACTGAGGAATAAAGCGGCATTATTCTTTTTGTACCCAAAGCAATGTACAAAAGTGCATTATAGTAATTTAGACAAAATTAAAACTATTGCCAGGAATAATTAAAGGATATTTATACCATCTATTAGTACCATAGGCTTTTCCCAGAGGAAAGAGAATGAGCTGAGGTTGTTCTGGGGTTCTGGGGACCCACTTACAATATGAGATGCAAGAGGTTATCTCCCAGTTATCACATCAAGGAACTACATGAATTAGATGGACAGGCATGCCAATCAACAGTGTCAGCACTGGACTGTGGCTCTTACAACAGGCACAGAGAGGAAGGGCAGATTGCTGGTCTTTTTCATATATATGTCCATAGACTGCAAGTTGTAGTGCATGTACTTAACCGGGTGTGACACTGCTTGGCCCCACTTGCAAGTTGTATTTTTTTTTCTTTTTCCAATGCCTTTGGCATCATTGGTACTTGAGTTTGCTATGTAGTGGTAGTGACTTGCTGAGGCACAGCAAGGTGGGGTCCTGGGTCTCTTGTTGCCTCAGAAATCCTGGCTTGCCTTGGAGAACAGATGTTCTCAACCCTGGCTGCACTTCAGAATGACTTGAGGCTTGGCCCCTACCCTATGAAAATTAAATCAGGGTTACTGCAGTTGAGATCCAGATATGAGCCTTTTCCAACATTTCTCCATGTGATTCTCTTATGTAGTAAAGCTGAGAACCAGTGGAAAATGGTAATATGGATCCCTCAAAAAAGCTCAGTGCTGATCACAAAAACTGGAAAATGACTCATAGCAAAATGCCACTTAAGGATATCAAATATTAATATATACACAAAGCAGAACTGCATGTTTTCTATACATACACAAACTTCAGAGCACATATATGAATTCCTGGGAAGGAGAGGAGGGGAAATAGGAGTGAAGATGGAGAATAAATGGGGAAAATACAAATAAATAGATGTCATGAGTTTGTTCACACCATGGAATGGTATGTGACATTCTGGGTTTGATCCTTGGAACCACACAAGAGTACCATGTCCAATAACAGGGAGAGCTCCATGAATAGTGGAGAGGTGCATTGGTGTCTCTCCTTCTGCCTCTCCCTCTCTATCTCTAAGGCTAAAAAACTGAGTTAGGAAAGCAACTCAGTGGTGTCACCACTGTGTGATGCCATCAATCCATTCTCATGTATCACATAAATAATTATGAATAGGGAGTCTATACATAGAGCTTACAACTATCTATATGGAGTGTGTCCCCTGAATGCCCACTTATAATTGTGTGAATCAAACACTTAAATGTACCAGAGTGCAATTACTTCACATGACTCGTTCTTTCTTATTATTATTCCTCATACCAAGCTTGAGGTCCATTCTACTACTCTGAGTGATTTTGCATATAAGAGGACTGAGGTATTAACTATTGAAAAAACAAAGGCCTTGGTGCTTAGGGTAGTTAAAATTGGCTGTTTTATTAGGCCCTTGAAAAACTGCAGTAAGGAGGTATGTTGAGTTGTGGTGACACTGTGTTTAAACAAGCACACTAGGGGGCTGGGTGGTGGTGCACCTGGTTGAGACATAGTTACCATGCACAAGAACCTGGATTCAAGCCCCTGGTCCCCACCTGTAGTTGGAAGCTTGACTAGCCATAGGGTTTCAGGTGTCTCTCTGTCTCTCTCTCCCTCTCTATTTCCCCTTCCCCTCTCAATTTATCTCTGTATTATTAAATAATTATAATAAACATGCACTGTGGTGGACCTGAGCTGACACCCATCAGAGGAAGAGAAGTGGCACCCCTGTACCTTGTCAACCAGTTTCCCTTCTTCTAGCGTTTGCCCTTCTTCCGTAGCCAGTCAACAGCGTCAGGTTGAGCCTGATGTAAAGTTTCGAGACCTCCTTTGAATCTGGAGAGGTGGCAGTCGTTGACTATGTGGGTCATAGTCTGTCTGTAGCTGCAGGGGCAGTTCGGGTCGTCTCTGGCTCCTCAGCGATGGAACATAGCGGCACACCGGCCATGGCCTGTTCGATGGCAATTGAGGAGGGCCCAATCATAACATGCTAGGTCAAAGCCGGGTTGACGCTTGCAGGGGTCTGTGATGAGGTGTTTGTTCTTTACCTCAGCTGACTGCCAACTGTGTTTCCAAGAGTCTGGAACAGAGAAGTTCAGTGTAGGCGTAGGAGACCATTGGATGACGAGACGTCAAGCGTTGGACAGGGTGGGCGAAGATATCTTCGTATATTGGCAGGTCCAGTTGTGTGTAGACGTGGGAAATGAACTTAGATGATGCCGCATCCCGACGAATATCTGGCGGGGCGATGTTGCTAAGAACTGGCAGCCATGGAACCGGGGTGGAATGGATGGTTCCAGAAATTGTCCTCATGGAGGAATATAATTTGGAATTGACCAAGTGGACATGGGGGCTACGGAACCATACTGGGGCACAATATTCTGCAGTGGAATAGCATAATGCCAGAGATGATGATCGTAGTGTGGAAGCGCTCGCGCCCCATGAGGAGCTGGCCAGTCTTGCAATGATGTTATTCCTCGCGCCCACCTTTGCTGCAGTTTTTATGAGATGTTCGTGAAATGACAGGGTGCGATCGAGAGTAACGCCAAGATAGACTGGCTGGGCTTCATGCCGGATTCTCGTATCGTCAGGCTGCACATTAAGCTCACTCGAGGCCGAGGCATGGTGTAGATGGAAAACAGATGATACCGTTTTTGCAGTGCTAGGGATTAGTCGCCATTTTTTACAGTAATCAGATATCAGAGACATGTCTTTCATGAGTGTTTCCTCGAGGACGTCAAACTTGGATGCCTGAGTTGCACAGCAGATGTCATCGGCATAGATGAACTTCCTTGAAGAAGTTTCTGGAAGGTCATTGATGTAAATATTAAATAGCGTAGGACCAGTTTCCCTAATAAAACATTAATCCATGCATCCTTCAAAAGTCTTGGCTGCTATTACCACAGGGTGTCACCTGAGGGCGCTCTGGAAAATTGACAGGAGCAGATGCCTCAGGGAACAGAGAGGAGGTTTGGTTGTGCCTCCATAGCCTGGGAGGGTTTGCAGAACCTCCAACTGTGTATGGTGTCCTGCCCACTCATACTTTGTGTATGTGTCTGGATGGCAGTCTTTTTTTTTTTTTCTTTAAAAAAAAAAAAAAGCAGAAACAGGTAGAGAAAGCTAGAGAGTGAGACCACAGCACTGAAACTTCCCTCAGTGCAGTGGGGGCTGGGCTTGAACCTGGGTCACACACATCGCAAAGGAGCACACTGTCTAAATGAGCTGTTTCATCGGCCCACGTGTGTATGTATGGGTCACACAGTGGAGGGTGAGAGCAGTGAGGAGCAGAAGTTAGTGAAGCATTCCAAGGAGAGAAAATTATGTCAGTGGGACCAGGAAACTACAATCCTTCTCCATGCATGAGACCATGAGTTTGAGCCTTAGCACCTTATGGGAGCTCCATGGATGCTGTGCAGTGCTGCAGTGTCTCTGTTCTTTGTCTTATCTAAGGTAAAGATTGAAAATAGGGCCTGGGTGGTGGCACACCTGATTGAACACACACATTACAATGCACTAGGACCCTGGTTGAAGCCTTTGGTCCCCACTTGCAGGGGGAAACTTCACAAGTGCTGAGGCAGTGCTGCAGGTGTCTCTCCCTCTTTTTTTTGTTTATTAATGATTTACTATTGATTTGAAAAATTACACATGTCAACATTCACACTTTTCCCACCACCAGAGTTCATGTCACACTTTTCCCACCACCAGAGTTCTAAATCCCTAATCCCTCCATTACAAACCACCACAGTCTCCAAGTTTGCAGACATGGGCTAACTATCATCTCTACAACATTCTGTCTAGATTTGTACATAATTGCCCCCTTTTTCTTCCTGCCCAAGCCACTCATGATCCTATTACTATATCCTTCTTTTCCTCCTTTCTCTTTGGGTCCTGATGGAGCTGGAGTTCAGAACCCTCTTAGCCTCTTCCTCCTATCACTCTCCCCCACTGGGAATGTGGATAAAAATTGTTTTTGTTTTTTTTGGGGGGGGATGCAGAAGGTAGGAGTTCTGGATTTTGTAATTGCTTCTCCATTGGACATAGGTATTGGCAGGTCAGTCCATACTCCCAGCCTATTTCTCTCTTTTCTTCATAGGGTAGAGCTCAGGACTCATTGGTGAGGTTGTCAGCCCAGAGAAGTCAGGATGGAATCATGGTAGCATCTGCAACTTGGTGTCTGAAAGGTGGAAATAGCCTGTGTAAGCTCTGAGTCCCTACTGGTCTGAGCTCACAGCTCGTGGTCATAGCTGGAAACATTGTAGGCTGAACTCATTTCAGGACCACTCTTCCTTGAGGTGCAGGGCAGGATACCCCAACCTCCCTTCAGAGACAGGAGCAGTCTCTACCATAGCTGCTCTATGGTGAGGGCAAGGTCCTGGGAAGGCCCACAAGAGGGCTTGTGTGATGATGTTCCTGATAGAAGTGACTAATGGTGGTGCAGAGAGGGGTCCACTAGAGGTCTAGGCCCATCACATTTGTTTGGGAATCCAAGGATTCCTTATCTAGGGCCCCAGATGATGAGGTGGTGTGATACTGACCAAAAGGGTCACTGTTAATTGTGTCAGTATCTTGCCCTTATCTAACTTTTGTAGTCCTTTATCTTATGACCTTAGACTTTCTTCCAGTGTCATTTCTTGAGCCCGGCCAATATTAGTTTTCTAGGATCTGTCATCTTTGGGTCTTTCTGCTAGATTGCCAGCCTAATTTGTTCTAAGTTTAATCGATTAGAGAATTTATGATGTTTTCTTTAGGCACTTAAACTAGGACTTCTGGTTTACTAGGTCCAACCATCAAGGACTATTGAGTACTATTACTTTGGTTTATATATTTGCCCCTTGCTTATGGATAAATGTACACCTGTACTCAGTACCCTAAACTCTAACCTATATCTAGTATCTGTGACATTGTTAGATGTTGTGTCATCTAACATGGATGTAGGTAGTACCATATGTTAAGAAAGATCTCACCAGGTATCAAGGTTGACATCCCAGGCTGGGTATCTATGGTTACAGTCCACCGGAAGAATTGAGGAGCAGCATAATATGGGATGGTAGCTCTAGTAGCAATTTGCATTCTCTCTCTCCCTGTCTCCCACTTCCACCTCAATTTCTCTGTGAATCTATCCAACTAATGATAAATGAATAAACTATTTTTTTTATTTAAGAAAGGATTTATCAACAAAACCATAGGGTAGAAGGGGTACAACTCCACACAATTCCCACCACCCAATCTCCATATCCCATCCCCTCTCCTGATAGCTTTCCCACTCTCTATCCCTCTGGGAGCATGGACCCAGGGTCATTGTGGGTTGTAGAAGGTGGAAGGTCTGGCTTCTGTAATTGCTTCCCTGCTGAACATGGATGTTGACTGGTCGGTCCATACTCCCAGTCTGCCTCTCTCTTTCCCTAGTAGGGTGGGTCTCTGGGGAAGCTGAGCTCCAGGACACATTGGTGTGGTCTTCAGTCCAGGGAAGCCTGGCCGGCATCCTGATGACATCTGGAACCTGGTGACTGAAAAGAGAGTTAACATACGAAGCCAAACAAATTGTTGAGCAATCATGGACCCAAGCTTGGAATAGAGAGGAAGTGTTAGGGGGATACTCACTGCAAACTCTAGTGTACTTCTGCTTTCAGGTATATATTTTGCAGTACTTTATGGATACTTGTGAACATATGCTCTCTCTCACAGAAACTGGTGTATATCTAGGTTTTGGGACTTTGTTAGAAAGTGAACCACCTGAGATGGAATTAGAGTATACTATGAAAGGAAAGGTCTCACCCGAGTAATGAAGCTGAAGGGTTGTCATTCCACACGTGAAGTCTCTGGACACAGTCTGGAGTGAAGCATGTTGAGGTGGCAATCGTTGCGTTGATTAGGTTGTGATCAGCAGATGCAATATTATTTTATATGGATTGGGAGAGGCATACGGGAAAGTGGGCCCTATCCAAGGGTTCCAGGACTGGGGGAAGTAGAGGCTCTATAGTGGAGATGTGAGGTTCCTGCTGTCTTAGGGTTCAAAAAGACAATTTATAGTTAATGTTATCATCACATTATTTGGTAATTGGGTTAACTTTGAAAAGTCCTTTTGATAGGGTTTGCTGTACAGTACCCAGTATCTTGTATATAGCTGTGCTATTGGTTGCTTCTGATCTACTTGTTCTAGGCTTTTGAGAGAGTCTGCATATCAATTACACAGCCTATTTATTAAAAAGATTCAGTCTGTGTTATAAAAAACTTTGAGACATACAATTAATTTTCCCCCTCTCATATTAATTAACTAGTGATTTATATGACTACATTTTACTAGGAGTGTACATAAACACCATTCCCACCACCAAAAGACTGTGACCCATCCCTCCCACCCACTCCCACCCCCCACTGTCCCAGGAAGCTGCATGTCTACCCCTCACCACAGGGTTTTTACTTTGGTGCCCTACTTACAGTTTGGTCAGGTCCTGCTTTTAGTTTCCCTTTCAGATCTTCTTACTCAACTTCTGTTGATGAGTGGGATCATCCCATACTCATCTTTATCTTTCTGACTTAGCTCACTCAACATAATTCCTTCTAGCTCTGTCCAAGATGGGTCAGAGAAGGTGGGTTCATTGTTCTTGATAGCTGCATATTACTCCATTGTGTATATATACACCATAGCTTTCTCAGCCACTCATCTGTTGTTGGGCACCTGGGTTGCTTCCAGGTTTTAGCTATTATGAATTGTGCTGCTATGAACATAGGAGTACACACCTCTTTTTTGTTGGATGCTATGGAGTCCTTGGGGTATAACCCCAGGAGAGGAATTACTGGATCATATAGAAGGTCCATGTCTAGCCTTGTGAGAGTTTTCCAGACTGCTCTCCACAGAGGCTGTACCAATTTACATTCCCACCAGCAATGTAAAAGGGTTCCTCTGTCACCACAAACTCTCCAGCATTTGTTGCTGCTGTCCTTTTTGATGCCATTCTTACAGGAGTGAGGTGGTATCTTAGTGTTGTCTTAATTTACCTTTCTCTGACAATCATTGACCTAGAGCAGTTTTTCATATGTTTGTTAGCCTTTTGGATCTCCTCTGTAGTGAATGTTTTGTTCATATCCTTTGCCCATTTTTGGATGGGGTCATTTGCTTTTTTGGTGTTAAGTTTGCTGAGCTCTTTATATATTTTGGTGATTAGTTTCTTGTCTGATGTATGGCATGTGAAGATCTTCTCCCATTCTGTGAGGGGTCTCTTTGTTTGTTTAATGGTTTCTTTGGATGTGCATAAGCTTTTCAATTTGATGTAGTCCCACTGGTTTGTTTCTGCTTTAGTCTTCCTTGCAATTGGGTTTGATTCATTAAAGATTGTTGTTTATTTTCGGAGGCTCCAGCTGGCCGGGCTAGCTTCATGGGCAGGTAACAGAGATGACCAGAGACACACAGCTAGGCAGGGAAGCTGTATTTCTTTATTCAGGAACAACGATTGATAAACTAACCCAAACTAATCACCAAACAGAACTCTCCTGCCTCCTTCCCCCGCGGCAGCGCCAAGAACTCTTGAACTCTGTCACTCTGGAACTCTGTCGGGGTTCCTTCCTGGGGTGGGGACAAGCGGGCCTGCCAAACTAGCAGGACTAAACCACAATCAACTAGAGATGAGGGGAAGGGGACCAAACCACTATGAAGAATACCAACACATTCCCCCTTTTCTTTTTAACTAAATGACTACAGTATCAGGGGTGTGGGGAGAACAGAAACCTATATCGTACAGGCATTTTCAAAAAAGAAACTGGCACAAACATGGAGAAACATGTAAGCAAGTAACAAGAACCAGTGTGTTGCCAAGGGAGGGCTTGAGGGGGGCATTTTTTTGCCTCTGTGGGCAAAACTTTATCAGCTTAAAAAAACATTTCTTGCCTCTGGGGGGCGTACTTGCCTCGACAGGCATTTGCATGGGGGTGGGGAATGGCCTAGAGTCCCAAAGGCAGCTGGCTGCAATTTACTTACTATGAAACAAAACTTGTCATTAGCATAATCATAGCGCAATCTAACGTTCTAATAGAGAAGGAATTTGAGACTTTTACATATCAACAACGTCTTTTTAACCTTTTGTTACACCCATTTAAGATGGAGACACACCCTAGGTGTGCACAGGAAAGAAAACCTCAGGCAAAAGGTTTCTACTCCATGATAGTCTTTTACAAACTTTGAACCATCTTATGCTATTACTAGATAGAAAGAAAAGATGTAGAGATATTGTGAAGAGATGGTTGAGCAGGCTGCGCTTAAACCTATGAGATGAGTCTCTCCAGGTAAGTCTCTCTCTCTAAAGAGGAGTTGAGCACAGGAGGACAAATAAATCTCACAAGGTTAGCAGCCATTTAAGCCTTCCCTCCTCCACAGAAAGTCCTACATCTTCCCACCTGAGCACAGCATTCCTTAAAAACATTTAAGCCTGCTCCATTCCATATTTCTTTACTATGTCCATTTAGATATAAAGGGATAGGAGGAGATGTTGCTGAGGAATTATTCTGATGCAGTCTCCACCCCCAGGTTTTACCACGCCCCACGAAATCCTGGCAGTGCCCCCTTCAACCAATCCTGGCCCCACACGTCACCCCTGGTTGTCGCCCAGTAAAAAGCCCCCTCACCCCCCTCTCTCTGGGCTCTCAGCTCCCCTCTCTCATATCTCGCCCCCTTCTCTCACCCCGTGGTCAGGTAGTGGGGATTGCCATTGTTGGCTGACTCCACGTGGCCTGAGCCACCCCCCCATCCTATAATAAAGATTTGTGTACCCCTTTGCTCCAGACGTCCACTCTCTTCTCCGCGGTGCAGCCCGGCACCTGACCACTACAACAAAAGATGTCCTTGAGGTGTAGGTGGGAAACTGTTTTACCAATGTTTTCCTCTAAGTATTTGATTGTTTACGGTCTGACATCCAGGGATTTGATCCATTTGGAGTTGATTTTTGTTTCTGGTGAGATAAAGTGGTTCGGTTTCATTCTTCTGCATGCTTCAACCCAGTTTTCCCAGCACCATTTATGGAAGAGAGCCTCCTTCTTCTATTTAATCCTTTGGGCCCCCTTATAAAAGATTAGATGTCTATAGGTGTGGGGATTTATTTCTGGGCTTTCAATTCTGTTCCACAGGTCCAGTACCATGCTGTTTTGATGATGATGGCTTTATAATATAGTTTAAGGTCTGGGAGTGTGATGCCTCCATTTCTGTTTCTTTTCCTCAAGATGGTTTTGGCAATTCTAGGTGTTTTCAGGTTCCAGATAAATGATTGTAGTGTTTGTTCTATTCTCTTAAAGAAGCTTGGTGGAACTTTGATGGCTATTGCATTAAATTTGTATATGGCACTGGGGAGAATATTCATTTTGATGTTATTTATTATTCCAATCCATGAGCATGGGATATCTTTCCATTTCTTGGTATCAGTTTCTATTTCCTTGAGTAGCGACTCATAGTTTTCAGTATACAATTCTTTCACTTCTTTGGTTAACTTTATTCCTAGGTATTTGATTGATTTTGCTGAAACAGTAAATGGGAGTGATTTCTGGATGTCTTCTTCTTCAGATTTAATGTTTGTATAAAGAAACACCAATGATTTTTGTACACTGATTTTGTAGCCTGATAACTTGCTATATTGCCTATAACTTCCAGTAGTTTTCTGCTGGATTCTTTAGGTTTTTCTATCTATACTACCATATCATCTGAAAATAGTGAGAGCTTGACTTCTTCCCTTCCAATCTGTATTTCTTTGATTTCTTTCTCTTGCCTGATTGCTATGGCAAGAACTTCCAATACTATGTTGAAGAGTAACGGTGACAGTGGATACCCCTGTCTAGTCCCCGATCTGAGGGGGAATGCTTTCAGCTTCTGTCCATTGAGTATGATGTTGGCTGTAGGTCTGCTATATATAGACGCCACTATCTTGAGGAATTTCCCATCTACTCCCATTTTTTGTAGAGTTTTGAGCATGAATGGGTGTTGGATTTTGTCAAAGGCTTTCTCTGCATCTATTGAGATAATCATGTGGTTTTTGGCTTTCCTTTTATTGATGTGGTGAATGACATTGATTGACTTACGGATGTTGAACCAGCCTTGCATTCCTGGGATGAATCCCACTTGGTCGTGATGAACAATCTTTTTTTTTTTAATATTTATTTTATTTATTTATTCCCTTTTGTTGTCCTTGTTGTTTTTTATTGTTGTAGTTATTATTGTTGTTGTTGTTGTTGGATAGGACAGAGAGAAATGGAGAGAGGAGGGGAAGACAGAGAGGAGGAGAGAAAGATAGACACCTGCAGACCTGCTTCACCGCCTGTGAAGCGACTCCCCTGCAGGTGGGGAGCCGGGGTTCGAACCGGGATCCTTATGCCGGTCCTTGTGCTTTGCGCCACCTGCGCTTAACCCGCTACGCTACAGCCCGACTCCCAGTGATGAACAATCTTTTTGATATGTTGCTGTGTCCAGTTGGCCAAGATCTTATTTAATATTTTGGCATCTATGTTCATCAGAGATATTGGTCTGTCCCTATTAGCTTTTGGTATCAGGGTGATGTTGGCTTCATAGAAGGTGAAAGGGAGTATTCCTGTTTCTTCAATCTTATGGAAAAGCTTAAGAAGTATGGGTACTAACTGTTTCCTGAAAGTTTTGTAGAATTCATTTGTGAAGCCATCTCATCCAGGACTTTTGTTGTTGGGGAAATTCTTAATAATGGTTTCAATTTCTTTGTCTGTGATTGGTGCGTTTAGATTTTGTAGTTCTTCTTGGTTCAGTTTTGGAAGGGCATATGCTTCTAAGAATTGTTCCATTTCTTCCAGATTCTCTAGCTTGGTGGCGTATAGTTCTTTATAGAAGCTTCACACGATTCTCTGGATTTCTGTGGTGTCAGTTGTGATATCTCCTCCATCATTTACAATTCTATTAATTTGAGTCTTCTCTCTTTTTTGTTTGGTGAGTCTGGCTAGGGGTTTGTCAATTTTGTTTAATCTTTCAAAGAACCAACATTTGGCTTCATTGATCTTTTGTATGGTTCTTTTATTTTTGAAGTTGTTTATTTCTGCTCTAATTTTAGTGATTTCTGTCCTTCTGGTTGCTTTAGGGTTCCTTTGTTCCCCTTCCTCTAAGTCCTTGAGGTGTGTAGTAAGGTTGTTCATTTGAGCTTTTTCTTGGTGTTTAATATGTGATTGTTTGGCTATAAGTTTCCCTCTCAGTACTGCTTTAGCTGTGTCCCAAATATTTTGATAAGTTGTGTCTTCATTTTCATTTGTTTCCAGGAACATTTGAATTTCCTGCTTGAGTGAATCTCTGACCCAGTGGTTCTTAAGGAATATGTTGTTTATTTTCCAAATTCTGTGACTTTTAATAATTGTGTTTGTTGTTAAATATTAGTTTTACTCCACTGTGGTCTGAGAAGATACTTGGGATGATTTCGATGTTCTTGGATTTATTGATGCTGTCTTTGTGGCCTAACATGTGGTCTATCCTTGAGTATGTGTTATGTGGATTTGAAAAGAAGGTGTATTCCAGTTTTGGGGGGTGAAGGACTCTGAAAATGTCCAAGAGGTCTAGTCTGTCAATCTATTCATTCAATTCTCTTGTATCTTTGTTGGTTCTCTGCTTTGTTGATCTGTCTAAGTGTGAGAGTGGGGTATTGAAGTCTTCCACTATTATTGTATTACTATTGATGTATTTTTGAAATTCTTTCAGTAAGTGCTTGACATATTTAGATGGTCCCTCATTGGGTGCATAGATGTTAATAATTGTTAAGTCTTCTTGGATGATTGATCCTCTAATCATTATGTAATGTCCTTGCCTATCTTTTATTACTTTATTTAATTTAAAATCTATTGTGTCTGAGATGAGAATGGCTGTTCCTGCCCTTTTTTGTGGTCTGTTAGCCTGTATGATAGTTTTCCATCCTTTCACTTTAAGTCTGTGTTTATCTTGTTGTGACAGATGGGATTCTTGCAAGCAGCATATGGTTGGGTTATGTTTTCTGATCCATCCCCACACTCTGTGTCTTTTGATGGGTGAGTTTAAGCCACTGACATTTATTGATATTATGGATTTAATGTATTGTAGTGCCATTTTTCAAAAAAAAAATTTTTATTTGCTCTGCTATATTGCAAGTATTATAGTGATGTTCTTGTTTATAAGAGGTCTTTTCGAACCTCTTTCAGGGCTGGTTTGGTTATGGTTGCCTCCTGTAACTGTTGTTTGTTTAAGAAGGTTTTGATCCCTCTGTTGGGTAGTATGCCACCTTGTTGTTGCGGCGGTCTGTTGTCGGGCTGCACCACGGAGAAGAGAGCGGACGTCCAGAGCAAAGGGGTACACAAATCTTTATTATAGGATGGGGGTGGGGAGATTTGGTTCAGACCACGTGGAGCCAGCCGGCAATGGCCGACCACGGTGGGAGAGCAGGGAGCGAGACCTCAGAGAGGGAGAGCCGAGAGCCCAGAGAGAGAGAGCGGAGGGGTGAGGGGGCTTTTTATTGGGCGACAACCAGGGGTGACGTGTAGGGCCAGGATTGGTTGAAAGGGGGCACTCTAGGATTTAGCGGGGCATAGAAAAACCTGGGGGCGGAGCCAGGGTTGGTTGAAAGGGGGCACTCTAGGATTTAGCGGGGCATAGAAAAACCTGGGGGTGGAGACTGCATCAGAATAAGTCCTCAGCAACATCTCCTCCTATCCCTTTATATCTAAATGGACACAGTAAAGAAAAATGGAGCAGGCTTAAACGTTTTAGAGGAATGCCATGCTCAGGTGGGAAGATGTAGGACTTTCTGTGGAGGAGGGAAGGCTTAAATGGCTGCCAACCTTGTGAGATTTATGCGTCCTCCTGTGCTCAACCCCTCTTTAGAGAGAGAGACTTACCTGGAGAGACTCATCTCATAGGTTTAAGCGCAGCCTGCTCAACCATCTCTTCACAATATCTCTACATCTTTTCTATCTTTCTATCTAGTAATTGCATAAGATGTACAAAGTCTATAAAAGACTATGGGGCAGAAACCTTTTGGGCATAAGCCTAAATGATATAACAAAATAGGAAGGGACAAGTAGGGGAGAAGTAAAAGCCAGTGTGGTGTGAAGGGAAGGATTGGTGTGTAAAGGAGCATTCCCTGTTTGGGTGGGGAAAGGGGCAAGGGTACATAATGAGGGGGAGGCGGGAGGCATGACCCACCAAACAGAGGGGCTATTTGGCATTGTATAGTCCTCAAGGCAACAGTCTGTAAAATCTATGAATTACTCAGGATCAGTCTATGAAAAACCAGCAGCATGAAGGGAAATAAGCTGCTTCAAAATTGTGTAAAATGTATATAGGGTATGTCAGAAAGTCCGATACAAGTCTCAGTCCAAAGTAGATGGCTAGGGGGAGAATTGGCAGGGGATGCAATGCTGCATGAGGGAGGTCAGCCGCTGGAATGTTGCTCTTTTGTAGATAGCTAGCTGGAACTGCCAACACGTAACAAGCAGGTCAGAAGCAGGAACGGTAACCAGGCATGAAGAAAGTTCTGTCCTTGGAGTTTGAGTATCAGGTTCTTCAGATCGCGTTGAGTGACATCTAGGGTTTCGGGGGGTGTGCCACGGTAGTCGTGCCATCTAGTGAGTGACGTCAGGGTGTGCAGGGGTTCAGATGGTTTTTCCGGGATTCCTGTGAAAGAAAGACAAACAATCTGCTTCTTGTGGTTAATTTGAACTTGTAACAAGTTATAGGTTTGTTATAGTTGATACCTCGATGATTATAATTGGTTTAGAATCTCTTTATGATTTTATTTAAAGGTCATCTAATGTGACCTCCTGTAGCAGTCTCAACCGCAGGATCTTGAGACCAATTTTAGCTAAAATATGTATTTTAAACAGACTCAAATTGCTTAGAGAGTTAACGCATATTCGTGACAATGATTTTAACGTTTACAGTGCCAGATTGATGCCAGATCTGTTGTGGATTAATTTCCACAAGATAGTTTACAGGGCACCTTTGGGGGCCCTTCAAAGGTGTCCTGTATATAAAATTTATATAGTTTAGTTTTGGGAATGAATAGTCACGTTGAACATTTAGACTTTTACCTAAATAGTAAGTTACCTTAACAAATTAATTTTTACCTTGTCTGGTAAAAGTGTAGCTGTAGGGTTACACTTTTGACCATTAAGTTAGTGTTACCAAACTTGAGACATACCCATAAACATTTAGTTATAACAAACTGGAGGAAAAAGAACTTTTGTTATAAAAACACATTATTTAAAAACAAATTTAAATCTGTCATTAGTCACACAGTTTAAGACTAAACACTTACATATATACCAAAGCTATATATAAAAATTCAAAAGAGGGAGAAAGAAAAAAAATTTTTGGAATGTTTCTGGACGTCTCCAGAATCTTTAGCTGAGTCTAGCATTTTTATATAAAGCCAATTACCTTTTAGAGTACTCCAAGCAGATGGGTCATGCAAAAAAAAGTTTTTTTGTTATTCAACACACTCATTCACAAAAACAACTAGCCAGTTATAACAAAAGACATACAGGGAAAGGGTAGGAGAGAGGTCTCTGTGAGCCAGATTTTGTAGGTTCTGCCATGTCGTATTACGGGTCCTGGGATGTATCCTGCATCTGGTCCTCTTGTAGTATTTCTTGTTCTTCAGGAATAACATCGCCATCCTGCGGGTATTGTCGGACATGGCGGGCAGGAACCCAGACAGGTTTAGAGAAATTTTGAGGGAAAATGCATGTGAAACCTCTTCCCATGGTCAATAATGGGTCAGGCCCTTTCCAAACTTTATCGAGTGGGTCTCTCCATTTGACCTTAATAGATGGGAGGGTAGATGGTGTTTGCCAGTGAAGAATAATAGGGGGTAAGGCCGAGTTATTGTAAATATTAAAGAGATTTAACGTAGTTAAGGCTTTTGCTAGCTGGATATTTGGGGGATATGTTCCTCCTTTATCTTTATTTAGTTGAGCCTTCAGAGTTTGATGGGCCCTCTCGACAATGCCTTGTCCCTGTGGATTGTAGGGAATGCCCGTGGTATGAGTAATATTCCAGAGGGAACAAAAATCTTTAAATTGTTTGCTTGTAAACATAGGTGCATTGTCTGTTTTAAAAAATAATGGGACCCCCATAACGGCAAAACAAGAGAGCATATGGCTTACAAGCTTTTTAGCACTTTCTCCTGTCTGAGCTGTAGCCCACATAAATTTAGAAAAGGTATCAATTGAGACAAACACATATTTTTGTTTGCCAAAGTTTGGTATGTGGGTGACATCAATTTGCCAAATAGCATTAGCTTTTAAACCTCAGGGGTTAACCCCAAGGGTCTGGATAGCAGGTGTCTTTATGAGACTTGCACAAGAAGAGCATGTAGCGAGGATATGTTTTAACTGTGATACAGGAACATCAGGGAATCGAGCTTGAAGACCTTTAAAATTAACATGGGTTAGAGAGTGAAAATTAGCAGGATCAGAGACAGAGACTGGGAAAGTTCCTGTGGAGGCAAGGCGGTCAACTGCGGCATTCCCTTCGGACAGGGAACCAGGAAGAGGGCTGTGGGAACGAAGGTGTTGAATATACAGTGGTTGGGTTCGAGAACAGAGCATAGAGGCGATTTGAATCAAGAGAGGGGAAAGTGGGTTGTCATCAATTTTCACATACGAGCAAGCCATGGAAGTAAGTTAACAGTATACACACTGTCAGAAAAAGGATTCTGGTACAGCTTTTAGTGCAAGAAAAACAGCATAAAGTTTTTTGTACTGAGGGGAATTATCAGGAAGCTCAGTAAAGAGAGGTTTAGGAGATTGTTTGTCTGGGTAATATATAAGGGCAGCAGCTCCCCTTTTTCTGCCATCAGTAAAGATTGTAGGAGCAGAGGGAATGGGATCCCGAGAGAAAAGTTTAGGTGTTAGTAGAGGCAGAAGAGGTAAAGAAGCTATCAATTTATTAGAAGGAAAATGGTTATCTATTTGTCCTGGAAACCCCACAAAGCTTATGGCAAAGCGGGAATGATGGCGTATAAGGCACTCTGTATCTGTGAGAGAAAAGGGCAGAATGATTAAATCCGGTTCTTTCCCTAAGACCTGCACAGACCAATTTCTCCCTTGGCGAACCATGAATGCTAACGCATCTATCTCAGTGAGGAGTCTTGGAGCTCCTCCTACTGGCGTGTGAAACCATTCGAGAACCCCATGGTCTTGCCACAGTGCCCCTACTACTGTGGGGGTGGAGTTGAAGATTAGAAGGTTTACCGGAGAGGAGGGGGAGAATCGAACAAGGTGCATGTCCTGGAGGGCCTGGTTTACCCTTTCCAGTGCCAAGGAGGCCTCAGGAGTTAACTTACGTTTTGAAGAGGGCTGTTTGTTTCCTTTCAACAGGTCAGTGGTTGGAGGCAGCTTGTGGGCAGATAGAGATACTGCCTAAGCCAATTTAAATTTCCTAGAAAACTTTGTAAAGAAGCAAGAGTAAGGTTAGAAGGGAAGGTAACATTAGGTTTTAAGGGACGAATTTGCGTTAGAGAAATCTCTGAACCTAGGAAGGATATTGGAGGGATTAGCTGTATCTTCTCAGGGGCTACATTAAGGCCGCTTTTCTTTAATGCAGGAATGAGAAAGTCACGTAAGGCATAGAGATCTGTATCTGATTTTCCCCATATTAAAATATCATCTGTATAATGAAAAATATTAAGGCCCTTATGAATATATGGGACAAGGGCAGATTAAACAGCCTCCTGACAAATTGTAGGACTATTGGCCATACCCTGGGGCAGCACCACCCATTCAAATCTATCAGCAGGGCTGGCATTATTAATAGACGGAACAGAGAAGGCAAAACGTTTACAATCTCGCGGATGCAAGGGGATAGAGAAAAAACAATCTTGTATATCAATAGCTATGATTGGAATTCCCATTGGAATTGCAGAAGCAAGAGGCAAACCCCTTTGGGGGGAGCCCCAGACCTGCATGGTTTTATTTACTGCACGGAGATCTTGAAGGAGGCGCCATTTTCCCGAGCGCTTTTTAATCACAAAGACAGGAGTATTCCATGGGCTTCGAGAATGACGAATGTGTCCCAAGGACAACTGCTCTCGGACGAGCTCTTTTAAAATTTTTAGCTTATCCCTAGGTAAAGGCCACTGTTCCACCCAGACAGGCTCATTAGAAAGCCAGCTTAAGCGGGGTGTTTGGCTACGAACAGTGGCATTTAGTATTGGGGGTGCTGAATAGACCTGGTATCGCGGGAATGAGTTTTACGCTCTGCAGAGGCGTCTGTGGATATCCTAACATTAAGACATTCCAGAAGATCCCTGCCCAGTAAGTTGGTGCTAATATTAGCTACCAAAGGGCGGAAGTGTCCGGTAGAACCTTCTGGGTCTTCCCACATAAGCGAGTCTCGTGTGCAAAATGCTCTTGTCATCCCTCCTATTCCATGTAAACTGGGTCCAGGGATGAGTTCCCAATCTTGGGGAACCTCTTCTTGCCTTAAAATCGTCTTTGCTGCCCCCGTGTCAATAAAAAGTTTAAAAGGAATATTGCCAATCTTTACTGTCATAGAAGGGTGACCTTGTTCTAAAACAGGAGTGGTCCACAAAATCTCAGGCCCCGAATTTGTACCATTCAGGGGTGAACCATCTTTATGAAATTGGGACCGACAATCTCTCTTCCAATGAAACCCCTTACGACATTTTGGACAAACAGTATGTGGTCTCTGGCTCCCTGACTGAAATCGGGGTTGCTCTGGCTGGAGGCGTGGTTTCCCTGACTGGAGGTGTGGTCGCAACTTATCAGGACATTGGTTACGCCAATGTCCTTGGCGACCGCACTGAAAGCAGGCCCCGTTTTGCTTACGTGGGGCAACTGCATAGACCTGCGTCATAGCGGGTGCCCCATAATTGCCTGATGTAAGTTCCTGTGTCGCTAAAATCCAATTATCTGGGTGTAGGTGTTTAAGATTAAGGCATACCTGACAGAATTGTGGTGTCATGCCTTCCCAGACAATAGAGTGCAGGAGTAGTTTGCAGACGTCAGGATTATAAACCTTTCTCTCTAAGCTTCTCTTCACCCTTGAGATGAAGCTCGCCAATGACTCATCAGAGCCTTGGTGAAAAGAGTTAATGGGAGCTGATGGATCTACATCAGGTGTGGTCACCCTTTCCCATGGTTGTGTTGCACAGATGTGTACCTGTTCAAAATAACCGGATGGAAACCTGGCTTCTGCCTGCTGAGCTCCAGATTCATAAGCTCCTGCTCCAAACAAAGCATCAGAATTCCATTCTACCTGTTTGTTACTATTTTCCTGCGATTGCCTAGAGCACTCATCACGGAAACATGCCTGCCACTGAAGATAGAGTGGGTCTGGGAGTGCAGCACGAGCCAGTTCTTTCCAGTCTTGTAGTGTATTTAAATGCTGGTAAAAGCTTCTCAAGACGGACTTGGTCCATGGAGAGTGCATCCCGTCCTCCCTGACTTCTTGTCTGAGTGTTCCAACATATTTAGAGGAATATGGCTGCCACGGCTGAGGGTTTTGTTTAGAAGGGGCCAAGTTTACCGGGAATGTGTGGATTTGGTCCGATGGCGCGGGAGAGGGAGCTACAGAAGTGGAAAGTTCAGTAGAAACTGCTGTAGTGGCTGCAGGGGAGACTAAACGCATATCTACGGGGATGGAGCTCCCGGGGTGGACTGCACATGGTTTAAAATCCTTAAATGCTGAAAAAATATCCTTTAGCTCTCGTATCTCAGCCACTAGGTCCCTTAATGGTGACGTATCAGCAGGGGGTGGGGTCAGGGACAAGGAAGCCTCAGGCGGAGCTGAAACCGTGGCAGCAGGGGCCGGGGGCGGGGTCAGGAAAACAGAAGCTGCAGGCGGAGCTGAAACCGGAATGGCAGGGGCAGGGGTGGGGTTCAGGAACACAGAAGCTGCAGGCGGAGCTGAAACCGGGATGGCAGGGGCGGGGTACAGGAACGCAGAATCTGCAGGCGGAGCTGAAACCGGGACGGCAGGGGCAGGGGCGGGGTTCAGAAACGCAGAAGCTGCAGGCGGAGCTGAAACCGGGACAGCAGGGGCAGGGGCGGGGTTCAGAAACGCAGAAGCTGCAGGCGGAGCTGAAACCGGGAAGGTAGGAGGAGGGGCTAGAGAACCAGAAGCCTCAGGGGAAGCAGGGGCGGGGCCAGAGAAGCAGAAGGAACTGAACACGTGTCTGCCACAGAAGGGACCGAACACTTGTCTGCAGAAGGAGCCGAACACGTGTCTGTGGGGACAGCTGGGGGAGGGGTCAAAGGAGCAGCCAAACATGTGTCTTCAGGGGCAGTGGGGGGAGGGGTCGTGGAAGGAGAAGCTGCCGCAGGAGAAACCGAACACGTGTCTCCGGAGGCAGCGGTTTTGGGGCTGACTGCAGATTGCTTTGGGTGTTTAAGTCCTAAGCAAATATCCTTTAACTCCTGTATCTCAGCCTCAAGGTCACTTAACCTTTTGGCAGGAGGCCTTGTACATATCCTGAAAATAGTAAATATAGCCATGAGAACCCATGGTGTAGCAAAAATTAAAGCGTCTCTGAGATCGAAAGCCTGTCCCAGGAGAGAAGGATAGAATGTCTGGGACACCTCCTCATAAAACGGAAAAAATCCCATGGTGGAGGGAAACGCAGGGCCACAGAGGCGGCCGGATGCCACTTACCTGTGTCTGGGCGGCTTTTCTGGACCTCAGGCTGGGCGTGAGTGCGGGACACGTTGAGCACCTGCAATTCCTAGAAGTGGAGCTGCTCGGGAATGGAGCTGCGCGGGAAGCCACCTCCGAATGGTGACCCCCCCCAACCACTAAGACAGTACAGATTTAAATTCGTGTTTAAAATGACATGTCTTCGTAACAAAGGTTTCTCTCCTTGTGTATTAATGACCATGTTTATGTGTATGTTTAAAGTTTGGTAAACAGTAGCTTTAAGGCTAAATTCTTACTAGTCAAAGTTAAATGAAAAAGGTTTCAATGTAATTCTCATAAAGATAAAATTAACTTACATTTAAAGTCTAAGGTAAAAATTAGTTAACAATCAATATATTTTAACTAAGTTAGTCTAAACAAAAGGTTAAATAGACTTGTTGATATGTAAAACTCTCCACTACCTTCTCTATTAGAAATGGTAGATCGCACAATGGCTATGCTAATTATTCTCATGCCTGAGGTTTCCTCTCCGGCCCACATCTAGGGTGTGTCTCCATCTTGAATGGGTGTAACAAAAGGTTAAAAGACGTTGTTGATATGTAAAAGTCTCAAATTCCTTCTCTATTAGAAACGTTGGATCGTGCAGTAGATATGCTAATAACAAGTTTTGTTTCATAGTAAGTGACTCTAGGCCGTTCCCCGCCCCCATGCAATTGCCCGTCGAGGCAAGTAGCCCCCCAGAGGCAAGAAATGTTTTTTTTTTCAGATATGGCCCCCTCAGGCCTTCCCTTGGCAACATGCTGGTTTTTGTTATATATGTTTCTGTTCACCCCACACCCTTGATACTATAGTCATTTAGTTAAAAAGAAAAGGGGGAATTGTCGTATGCTTTACATTGGTTTGTTCTAGCCCTCCCCCACCAAGAGAATTGGATCAGTCCAGTTAATTTCGCGGGCCCGCTTGGCCCCCGAGAGAGGGTTCCTGAGTTCGAGAGTGCCAGAGTTGGAGGGTTCCTGAGTTCCTGAGTTCAAGAGTTTCAGAGTTACAGAGTAAGAGAGAGTTCCACAGTGGAAGAGTTTCAGAGGGTTCCCCAGTACGAGAGTTCCAGAGTTCCAGAGTTGGAGAGTTCCGAGTTACAGAAAAGGAAAGAGTGCTTGCGCCGCCACAAAGAGACAGCAGAGTTCTGTTTGGTCATTAGTTTGTCTTAGTTTGTGAATCGTTGTTCCTGAATAAAGAAATGCAGCTTCCCTGCCCAGCCGTTGTCTCCGCGTCTCTGTTACCCGCCGTGAAGCTAGACCCGCCCTGCAAGAGCGAATTTTAACAACACCACCTCCCCCTGGCTTCTGCTTAACCATATGCCTATATAGGGATTTACTGATACCATTCAAAGCTTACCCCCCAAAAAATTGTCACTAAAACGTGTTAACTCTAGTAACCTGAGTTTGCTTAAAAACCCAATGTAAAAATAGTTAAGAATCAATATATGTGACTTAAATTCGGTATGAAAATTTTGCTATATAAAGACTGCTACATGAGGTCACATAAGATGACCTTTACACGAAATTATAAAGATACCTAAACCAATTATAATTATTGAGTTATCAATTGTAGTAAACTTCTAATTTGTTACAAAGTTTTTTCATAAGTAATTGACTACAGCTATGACAAGCCTTCGCATAAAGAAGCATCTGCTCATATAGAATCCCCAGAAATCCATCTTGGACCCCTGACCTCTGACATCACCCACAATTACAGCCATCCCCCGAAACCCATGATGTGACCTGACACGATCTGGAGAACCTGATTCACAGACTCCAAAGGACAAGACTTTCCTACTGCCTTTCTCTCAACCATCGGTGTCTGCTCTTCCTGCTTCTGTTTCGCCCACCATATTTTGGTGGTTCCAGATCACTCTCTACAGAGAAGAAAAGTTCCAGTGGCCGTCCTCCTCCATCAAGATAGACGTGTGGCATTTATTTCCTGGCCGTTGACATTGGACTGATGCTTCTATAGAACTTGCTGGACACTCCTTTTATACTGCTGGACTTCTTGAAGAATGACTGTAGCAGTTCATAGAACTTTCCGCCAGCTGACTCGGGATTTTGCAATGCCAGATCACCCCTCTAGCCCCTCGGCTTATCAGGCCCCCACTCCTCCACCCATCAGGCTCACTCTGTCTCTTGCTACTCTTACTTATCCCTCCCTGTCTTGTGCTAGTTCTTTTTGAAGACACTTACACACTATCATTCTTCTTTCTTCCCAACAGGTTTCTGTTCACCCCTACACTGCTATTCCCCTGACAGAGATGAAGCCTTTTACAGACATTGACCCAGTTATATATGGCCATTAAGTAAGAGGAAGATGTTGGGGAATTGTGAGGATATGGTTGAGCCTGGAAGGGCTTGAGCCTGAGGGGTATGCCAATACTGTTAGTCTCTCTCTCCACGGAGAGGTTGAGCAAGGAGGGACAGTAGAACCCCAAAAAAGGTGTGCCTATTATCAGTCTCCCTGCCTCACAAAGTGCCCCACACTCCTGATACTATGGCAAATAGTTAAAAAGAAAGGGGGAGATGTTGGGTAGTATGCCACCTCCTCCTGGCTTCTGCTTAACCATATGCCTATATAGGGATTTACTGATACCATTCAAAGCGTTGGTCTATTTACATAAATCACTTTTACATTTACATAAAGCACTCCCTCCAGGGCATTGGTGGTTCAGTGATAGGATTCTCACCTGTTCCGCCCCCTCCTTGTCACACTCTGATTTTCACCAGTCACTTTTCTCTCCACCCTCTCTATGTCACATCCTGTTTCCACCTTACGTGGCAAGTATATATAAAGACAGCATTGTGAGTTGTACTGTACCTTGAGTTTAGCTTAGCTCATCTTAGATTGTGCTGCGTCCTGCATGAATGAAAAGATACTGCCTACAGCTCAACCATGAGTCCCTGGTCGTCTGTTACCCGCCCGTGAAGCCAGCCCGGCGAAAACAACATAACCCGTCGAAAACAACATCTCTCCATCTAGTTTGAATGAAAGTCTAGCAGGATATATTATCCTTGGTTGAAACCCTTTTTCATTCAGGGCTCGATAGATATCTTGCCATTTTCTTCTGGCTTTTAGAGTTTGAGTGGAGAAGTCTGCAGATAATCTTATGGGTTTTCCCTTGTATGTGACTTTTTGTTTCTCTCTTGCAGCCTTTAGGATCCTTTCTTTATCTTTACTTCTTCTCATTGTGACTATGATGTCTTCAGGTCTGGGTTGATTCTGTTTGGTACTCTCTGGGCCTCCTGAATCTTGATGTCCTTTCTGTTATTCAGGTCTGGGAAGTTTTCTTCTATTATTTCTTCTAAAATGTTTGCTTCCCCTTCCTCTCTTTCTTCCTCTGGCAGGCCAATTATACGAATGTTACTTCTTTTGAGATCATCCCATATGTCTCTGTTCTTGTTTTCAGTGTCTCTCAATCTCTTTTTGAGCTCTTTCACCTCTTTCTTCATTTTCTCTAACTCATCATCTGTCTGACTAATTCTGTTTTCTGCTTCTGTTAGTCTGCTTTCCCTTCCCTCAGCTTCTTTCCTCAGTTCAGCTATTTCAGCTTTCAGTTCTCTAATTGCCTCAAGATAATCACTATTTTCCTTAGGGGTCTCAACTGTTGTTTCCCTAATACTGCCATTCCTTTCCTCCAATGTTGTTTTAATTTCTATGATTAATAATTTTATTATTGCTTGCATACTTTTCTTATCTATGGTTACTTCTGGCTGATTTGTAGTTTCTTCTGGGCTCTTGTCTTCATTCATTGGAGTAGCAGTTTTATTTGTTTTTTGATCTACCCATTTTTTGATTTATGTGTTACTTTTTTTATGCTCTGTTGTTCCTCAGTTGCTGTGTCTTGAGTACAAGCAACACTGTACTAAATACCTTTATGACAATTGCACTCACCAACCTCAGGAATTACAATAGCAACTGAAGCAAGTATTGAAGCAGTTTAATCACTACAAGTTAGCCAAACAATGTCTCCAGTCCATGAAAAAATAGTAACTAAATCCCAGTGAAGAAGAAAGAGAAAAGAAAGAAGGGATAGCAAGAATAGACAGTCATGCAAATCTACTATCCACTGTATATTCTAGGGGTAACAAGAGGGGAAAGGGAACTAGAGCAGAGATACACACATAGAGAGTCCACTCTGAGTCAGATTTCTTCCCCAAAATAATTCACAAATTAAGAAAGGCAAAGAAGGAAGGAAGAAGCGTATGACAAGATAAAAAAAGAAGGAAAAAAAGAAGAAAGAAACAAGAGAGAGAAAAGAGAAAAGATAAGAAAAAGAGCTGTAATTAAAGAGCAGTGAAAGGAAAGGTTTTTTTGATTCCTTTATTTTTAATTTAATTTAATTTTTTTAATTAGCTAGGAGGAGGAGGAAGGGGAGAGTCTGTAGAGGAGGTAGGAGTAATGAGACAAGTTCCTCCCACAATAGATAAGATGCCCACTACCCTAGCAATGAAAGATACCCTAAGAGTTCATTCTGATCAACCTAAAGGGGTGGGGGAAGATATATGCCTTTATGTAATATTAATAATAAAATAGAGCAGGGTAAAAAAAAACCCCTCTCCCAGATTACCTCAAACCTCGTGATCAGAGGCAGCTGATTGTTAAGAAAGAGATAAAAAAAAATTTTTAAAAAAACCTCAGGACTAGACAAGGATGGCTGAAATAGACAGTTATGCAAATCTACTCTCCACTGTATATTCTAGGGGTAGCTAAAGGAAGAAGGGAAGTTGAACAGAGATACTTGCAGTGAGAGTCCACTCTGAGTCAGAATTCTTCCCCCAAATAATTCCCAAACGTGTATCAGTGCAGTGAAAGCACACTGTTTAGTGGTGTGGGGGATGGGGCCTGTGGCTTTGGAAGCTGTAGGATTAAGGAAGAAAGGATGACAAGAATGAGAGAAAGAAAAAAAAGAGAGAGAGAGAAAAAAATAAAAAGATAAGAAAAAGAACAGTAATAAAAGAGCGGTGAAAGGAAAGAGTTTTTTATTTATATATTTTTAATTATTTCATTAGCTATGCAGGGTGGGGGGGTTGGCTACTTAGAAAGAAAAAAGGCCAGAGGTTTCAGAAGGGAATAGACTTAGAATGAATGATAGTCCCTGGTGGGACAGGAATCTTGGTAAAGAAAGAAGCTCAGAAGGGGAGCCTGCTAGGAGCTGGTCCCCAGGGACTGGTTATGGAGGAGGGGGAAGGGGCAGGAGGTGCACTTTGGGATTAATAATTTAAAAGAAAAAAATTTTTTCCCTTTTTTTCTACTCTATTTTTTAACCCAAATTAAGTTATAGTCACCTCCTTGGTTTCATTGCTAGGACCCCTTATTGACTGGCCTACTAAAGGCATAAAATTCTACCATTTCCAGAAGATGTAGTTAGAGCTCAAGCCACTAGCAGCTTCTCAGTCCGCCATCTTCCGGGAACCGAATAAACTGTTTTTTAAAAAGAATGAAAATAATGTGTGGAGAGGCTGCTCAGTGGTGGTATATGGTGTATATTCAAGGCCTGGATTTCTTCCTGGCACCATGATTAATTAATGGACTTTCTAGGGCTATTTGCACACCACCCCAGCAATATCTCTCCACCCAGCTCCAAGTTCCTTCAGAGAGTTCTTGAGAAAGGAGGTACACTTAAGGAAAAATGGACCAGACATAATGTGTAATGGTGGGCAGAAGATGTAGTTCAATGAAGTCCTGGGTTCAACCCCTGGCACTAGCCTCCAGCAGAATGCAAAGAGAGGAAGACTGGTTAGTCTAGACACATCTCTGGGCCCAGGCATCACCCCTTGGCATAGGCAGGAGGCTTCTCCGGCAACTGCTCAGGCCCCAGAGAAGGCAGCTCCAATTACACATGAGTCACCAAAATAATAGCATTCAAAGGGAGCAAAAGTAAAAAAACAGCTTCATTTCTCCCAGTTTAATTGCATGATTGGAGGGTCCATTCCGCTCTGGAAGGAACCTGATTTTCACACTTTAGGAAGAACAGACTGGCTGTTATTTTTCACTTCGGGCTTCCCCAACCTTTCTCTCTTGCTGCCCACCCTCTGTGCTTTTAGCACCAGCTTTTAATGGACTCTGAGCCCATTCTCTTCACTCCGTACATGTCCCCTGATAGGCAACCCAGATGGGAAAAAAATAACATTAACCTCCTTGTCACCTGCACAAACTCACTACAGAGGCTGACGGGCTCCAGTGGAAGTCATAGATATGACCCTTTGAATTACCCAGCCTCCTCCCCAAAGAGATGACAGCAGGTGAGTGATGAGGGGCCCTTCACTCAGGACAGGTGCAGTGTTCTCATTGTGAAAGCATTTGGTCATTTGACAATGGACCCTAGCTGCCAGATCAGATTACAGGGCTGCAGATGATTTCATGCTTATGAGTTGTTTTACAGTCCCTGGAAGATGCTGAGCAGAGCTGCGTTCCTGGGCACACGTGGCTGACTCTCCCTGGCCCTCAGCTCCCTCGAACACATGCAGACACATCCATGCCTACATATACACATATGTACCCACACATGCACATTCACCTAACACCTTACCCTCTTGTTCCAAGATAGGTGATGAGACTAGACCAGGGAAAGCGTTATTGTTTTCCAAGACCTGGTGGTGTCCACACTCCTGAAATGGCTATGATGTTGTTTGTTGCTCCATGAGGACAAGGTTGCCAGTTAGTTGGTTTGGGGGCTGGAAGGGGGTAGTGAGGAAACAGTCCCCTTTGGGGTCCTCCATCCATTTATTATTATTATGTTTTATTGCCACCAGGGTTATCACTGGGGCTCAGTGTCTGCACGTCAAATCCACTGCTCCCAGTAGCCATTTTTCCTTTTCCTCTGTCTAGCCTGACAAAAAAAGAAAGAGTTTCTCTTCTTTCTTTTTTTTTTTTTGTCAGGCTAGACAGACAGAAGACATTGAGAGAGGAGGGAGAGACAGGGAGAGGCAGAGAGAGATTCCTGCAGCTCTACTTCACTGCTTGTGAAGCTCCCCCCTCTGCAGGTGGGAAGCAGCGGCTTAAACCTGGGTCCTCAGATATGCTAATATGTGCACTCAATCAGATGTGCCACCACTTGGCCTATTCTATCCATTAATAAAGGATTCTGTTTGTAGTAGACAGTGGGCAAGTGGGCAGCGTTGCTGAACAGACACTGAATGAAACTGGGGAGGAAGAGGAAAATAGAGGGAGAGAAAAGAGACACCTGCAGCCCTGTTTCACTGTTACGAAGCCAGCCCCCTCCGTCTCTTACAGGCTAGGAGCCAGAGGCTTGAACATGGGTTTTTTTTTTTTCACATGGTAACATATGTACTCTGTAAGGTACACCATTGTTGAGCCCCTATAGTTGATCTTATTTGATAACATTTTTTTTTAGATTACAAGGCTCACTTGCTTTAGTCCTATGGCACTCCTCTTCCTAGTTCCAGGGCTGGACACACAGCCTGCAGCATAGTAGATGCTCGGAACACACTCATCAAAAGCTCATATGTAAGTCTGAATAGTGCAATCCCTTCATATTTTTATTATCCCCTCAATATAGTGTATTACCAGTTGACTTATTTTGTTTCCATGATTAAAGGAAATGAGGGTGAAATAGAGGAGGTACTTCAGCAGTCCCCCCTCTCCCATTACTATAATTAACTAAGATTCAAGTTTCCCTGCCAGGGTTCCTTTCCCTACCTCTGTACCCATCTGAAGCCTTCTTTTCTTCTTCTTTTCTTCTTCTTCTTCTTCTTCTTCTTCTTCTTCTTCTTCTTCTTCTTCTTCTTCTTCTTCTTCTTCTTCTTCTTCTCCTTCTCCTTCTCCTTCTCCTTCTCCTTCTCCTTCTCCTTCTCCTTCTCCTTCTCTTCCTTCTCCTTCTCCTTCTCCTTCTCCTTCTCCTTCTCCTTCTCCTTCTCCTTCCTCTTCCTCTCCTTCTCCTTCTCCTTCTTCCTCTCCTTCTCCTTCTCCTCCTCCTCCTCCTCCTCCTGCTTCTTCTCCTTCTTTTTGTCCTTCTTCTTCTCCTTCTCCTTCTTCTTTTTGTCCTTCTTCTTCTCCTTCTCTTTCTTCTTCTTCTTCTTTTTCTCCTTCTCCTTCTCCTCCTCCTCCTCCTTCTTCTCCTTCTTCTTTTTGTCCTTCTTCTCCTTCTCCTGCTCCTCCTCCTCCTTCTTCTTGTCCTTCTTCTCCTTCTCCTTCTTCTTCTCTTTTTAAATTTTTAAAAATTTCATTTATAAAAAGGAAATACTGACAAAGAAATAGGATAAGAGGTGTACAACTTCACACAGTTCCCACCACCAGAACTTCATATCCCATTGTGGGATGCAGAAGGTGGAAGGTATGGCTTCTGTAATTGCTTCCCCGCTGAACATGGGCTTTGACAGGCCGATCCATACTCCCAGCCTGCCTCTCTCTTTCCCTAGTGGGGCCAGGTTCTGGGGAATCAGAGCTCCAGGACACATTGGTGAGGTTGTCTGTCCAGGGAAGTCTGGTTGGCATCATGCTAGCTAGCATCTGAAACCTGTTGGCTGAAAAGAGGTTCATGATTAGTTAAAAACTTGTTTGGCTTTATATGAAACCTGCTTATTCTAACCCTTGTTCAGTCCTCTCCAGGAAGCCTGCCCCAATCAGCTTTACACTGTCTTTTGCTCTTCCCTGGTCCCTTTGAGCCCTACAGCTCTTTGGAACTACTCCTCACACCAGCCAAATAAATATCTCTTGCCTTTTCTAGCTCACCTCTCTCCTCAAACCCTCAGTTTAGAGACCTTGGGTAGAGCTAGAATGTTGATTTCCTTTCCCCACTTTTCTCCCCATGTGCTTGAGATCTTCAGTGGGAAATAGAAAGTATATGCATGTTCACAGGACAGTGTTGAAAATCTTGAGTTTGTGCTGCCCAGTTAACAGCTAAGATATCTCCTGCCTGAGATTCTGAGATATATATTCTGCAAATCCTGTTATTTTAAACTCTCGAAAGTTGCACAAATCCAGCTGCCTTTCTCCAACTCGACTACCACATGTCTCTGACTAGTTTAAGTTCCATCCTTTCCCACAAAAACCCTGATTTCCAGCTCAGGATCCCACCTGTTCTCTCCTGTAGCCTGAGTGATGTCAGCAATCCAAAATAATCTTCTGTCTTCTAACTTAAACACCATATATCTTTCCATCATTTAAAAAAAAGTTTTGTTTATTGTTATTATTATTATTAATGAAAGAGAGATAAGGAGCTAAAGATACAGAGAGAGACAGTAGAACACTACTTAGCTTTGTGATAGTGCTGGGGATTGAACCTGATACTTCAGAGCCTCAGGCATGAAATTTTTTTGCTGTCTTTATGCTGTCTCTCCAGCCCTCCATTGCTTCTAAGATAGATAAACCTGCTCAGTAAGAATGAATTTGACTGGAGTGGACCTTGCCTACTGTTCTATTTTCATCTTTCAGCAAATTCACTCTGTTCTCTGCTGTGATGATGGCCTTAATTTTTCTGTGTTTTTCAGACCGCTTTCTGGGATAGGGCCTATGCACACACTATTTCCTTTGTATGTGATTTTCCCCCTCTGGTTCTACATCCTCTGCTATTCACAGAGCGTAATCAGCTCCAGTCTTCTTTTGATTTCCCTGACTAGGTCAGATTCATTCTCATAACCACTGTGATCTTCTTCCACAACGCTTAGCATAGTCTTAATTCTACAGTGTACAGGGTACATTGTTTTGACTTATTTAATGTCAGTTTCTACAATTGATTGCAAACTTCATGAGGACAGAGGTCTTGTCTGGTTGTATTCATCATTGTGCCTCAAGTCTATGGGACAATTCTCATAAAATGACAGGCAATAAATATAGTTGAATAATGAACTTTGAATAAACTTATTCAACACCATTAATACCTGATTCACTGGAGATGCAAACATAACACTGGATAGTGCCATTTATAGTTAATATCTCACCAGCTTATGAGCTCAACAGACTTGAAAGTTTTTCATTTTAAAGCATGATAAAGTGAAGACCATAGAATTTGGAATCCAAAGAGGAGAGAAAACAAATCTTCCCAAAGGAATCTACAGGCATGTTACAGAGGATGCAATATTTAGACTGTATCTTCAAAGATAAATATGTGTTTCCCAAATGGAGAAACAGAAGGAAGACATATGCTAATGCTGGAATGTGTGCAACAGCTGGGGATGAGTATATAGAGTTCTGGGGTGATGTTGGGTGGGGGGTGATAGGGCTCGGGTGAAAAATGGGTGGCAGGTTGAGGTGAAAGGTCTTTCTAAGGATATTGGACTATAAGAAACAGAGTTCATGGAAGTCGAGATAAAATACATGGGAGAATTCTTGCACATTGGAAAGGTCTCTCAGTCTGGAGTGAGGAATCACAGAAGGGAAGAGAGAAGAGTTACAAAGATGAATGAAGCAGTGACTCAGCGACACAGATGAGATGAAAGCATGATTCCACGCACATTACAATTAAAGAAGAAAAAAGGAGTTAAATATGAGAGCCATTTTATAGGAAGAGTCAACAAGATTCAGTGAGCAATGGGATTTGGGATTTGAGGGAAGAATATGTTAGATGATTCAGGTTAAGCAGATGAGTAAAATGGTAGAATCTTATTTATTTATTTATCTATCTATTTATTTTATGACCTTTATTTTATTTATTGGATAGAGATAGCTAGAAATCTAGAGGGGAGGTGGTGACAGAGAGACACCTGCAGCATTGCTTCATGACTCACAAAGCTTTCCCTCTGCAGGTGGGGGACTGGGAGCTCAAATCCAGGTCCTTTCGCATTGTAACATGTACGCTCAACCAGGTGTGCCCACACCCGGTACCTAAAATGGTGGAATCTTTAACCTGCATGAAGGTATCCTAGGGGCTTTGTGAAATACGGCAATGAGGTAATGCTCTGCTTTGCCATGTGCACAACCCATGTTGAAGCCTGCAGCACTGAAGGAAGCTTTGGTGCTGTGGTCTCTTTCCCTCTCTCTCTACCTTTCTCTCTCTGCCTTTCTCTCTCTCTCTCTCTCTCTCTCTC